>NC_056729.1:1542558360-1542608360 GCF_019279795.1 Protopterus annectens | reverse complement strand
ATGTTATCTAACCTGCAGGACTGCAAAATAAAATAAGAAAACAAGATTTTTGCAGGGTGGACAAGCGTCTTGTACTTTCCACATCCCTTGTTTATTTTATATACGTCTGTGAATGTACAAGACTGGGTAAAATGTATATTCTCTTCCTAACTATAACAATGATCTGTCACCTGTACATCAGTTAGCTGTTCTGTTGATCAGCTGTGATTCACAGGACAGATGCTGATCAAATGCAGAATCATCCAGATTAACAATTCCATACTGTTCTTGTGTCAAAAGATGTTTGTAGTGCATTTCATTTGAGCAGTAAGGTAGCTGTATCTTTAAAGGATTGTGTAGGGTGATGACATCACTCATTTTAACAGTATTTAAAGGCTGTACTACGGAGTACAGTTAGAGTCTGATGAAGTCCCCAGTTTCAGGGGATGAAAGTGCTCAATTTGTGTCTCTGTATGTTGGAAGAATAAAAAACAGCTTGGACTGAAGAGTTTGGCTGACTGAAAGTGTTTCCTACTGCTTCATAGTGTATGTTTCATTCTTTTTTCTTTAGTTATATTTTACACTGTGGTTACTTTTACTTTTTTATTTATAGATGATGGAGAGTTAACAAGGGCTTGAATAATTTCTGTGAAGTATTTATTGAATTGGGTTGCTAAGTTGTCAGAATTGTTAGTTGTTGCTGGGTTAGGGGTAGCTGATTTTCCTGGATGAAGTAGGTTATTAATTGCAGCCCAGAATTTTTGAGGGTGTTTTGAGTGTTTATTCTGGATATTGTGATAGTAGTTGATTTTGTCTGACCTTACTAGCTTTTTTTGGGCTTTACTAGCCCAGATGTGTTAAAGTCTGTTTTCAGCAGTTCAAATTAGCGAACAACAAAATGCCGAACCCATAACAGTGAAAGCTAGTGTGCATTCGCTGTTGTGAATTAGGCATTCTGAGTGGAGATCGCACTACAGTGGGGTTTGGGATAAGTACCCTTTCCCTCACTGTAGTGCAATCTTGGAGTTAGTATATATAATTAGAAGGGGAGAGGCAGGCGCAGGAGGGCTTGCCCCCTGCATAATGGTCGTCGGAGACATCTGGAAGTGACGCGTGCTTCTCAAAAAGTCAACATTCATGTGTCAACTTTCTTTTTTTTGTGTACCATGTTTGCTCTTCTGAGCATTCGGCTTTGCAATTTCCAACATTTCAAGTCTGATAAGTAAAGAGTTGCACAAGAATGTTGAGACATTTTAAAGGTAAACTGATGAAAGGTCTATACCTGCATTCATAGGTGAAGAGGCTATACCCTCCATTTCACTAATGAAAATGCTCCTAAACTTGCACATCTGTGGAAAATCAATGAAAGTTTTCAGAATGCAAAATAGGAAAATGATACATAAGTATGGTTAGAAGAAAACATAGCCAGACTAGATGACCAGAGAAATGAGAAGGTTGAACATGTAACATATCTGCATTGTGTGTTAAAGAATTACTTATTTTGCAGGGTAAAGACTAAGAAGAAATACTACACCAGCAGTTAGCTCTAAAACCTTCTAGAATACTTGTGATGAATCCAGTACAGTCATTTTTGGAAGACACTTACAGATGGAAAAATAAACAATAAAATCTTAGCAAGACTTTAATGTCCTTTTACAATGAAAATGGCAATATTCGTTCTTTTGAAAGAAAAAGGAGAACAGCTGAGTGTTTGAGATCAATGGGTTAAATACAACAAACAGTAAAAACAATAAAAACTGGATCTCAACACCAGAAATAAAAAAGTGATTTTTTTTTATTTCTGGTGTTGAAAGTAAGCAAGTTTATTTTTTCTGGTGTGATACAATAAGTGAGTTTTATTTCTAACGTTTAGATCCGTTTTTTTCTGTTGCAATGAAAATTATTAAGAATTTCTGTCTAGTATGTCCAGAATCACCACAAACTACACCACATCCTGGTTCAGAAGTCCACAGTTGTCTATGGCTATCAAAGAAGTCACATTCAACAGGATAACTGTGGATCTTGTAGGACCTTTAGTAAAGTGTAATTGTTGCATTACATTCTTGTGATTACAGACTATACTATGAAATTTCCTGAAGCAATAAAACAGTGAAAAGCCAGTGCTATGCATACCTCTCAACTCAGGTTTTTGCCTCATAGTTTTGGCCTGTTCCTCCAAAGTCTATAGTTTTCTGGTACATTTCTGACTAATCACTGAAGACTGTTGTTTTTCTTTTGGCTTTTCCTGCTTAGGGGTGGCCACAGCAGAACTCTGTTCCGCTAATGATTGACAGTAGATTTTTACAGTGCCAAGGTGCCAGCTCGACGCCCAACCTTCAACGAAGGCACGCCCATTCATGCATGTCTTTCAAATGCTACTTGACCATGGGGAGGACATGCAGACTCCACACAGAAGGTGCTCCAGCCGGGAATAGAACGGGAGAACCTCTTGCTGTGAGGCGACAATGCAACCACTGCACCACCGTGGCTTTTAAACACTGAAGACTGAAGACACTAAATAATGACATACATTTCAGATTCAGATTTCACATCCTTCAAAAAATGCATGAGAACACAAAACCATTGATTCTAGCAACTTTCTACAGTTTTAAGAGCAACATTTCAAAACAGTCCATGCCTTTGGGCCTTTGTACCTTCATTAGGTTTAGCTCTGTCCAGATTTCAGCAACTTAGAGGTTGAAATGTATGATTCTAAGTAAATAGCCAAAGAGATAGTTTCATTATTATATAGTGTAGGGGTACCCAGAAATAGAGGGGTAGGGAACCCCCATTTATATACAGTTTAATATTCCACTTGGCCAGAATGCACTTTGTTTCATTTTGCTTAACTAATACGTGACTGTAAGTAAACATGAAACAATTACACACCTGAATTAGGAAGCCCAGTTCGACCAAACTGGCTACGGAAACAGTTGTAAAGTGCAAATCCATGATTCCAGTTGTTTACTAATGTTGATTGAATGGGGGAGTAATGCCAAAAGGATAAGATTTGACTAACTGATGTTTTATCTATCTAAAACAATTTAAATATACATATGAAGTGAAATGCACCTCTTCACACAAACCAGGGGCCCTTTATGTAGCTACTGGCTATTAAGTATACCAAGACTTTGTGGAGTAAGTTATGTATGGAAAGTTAAGGTTCTAAGTGGCTGTGTGTATGCACTGCACAGTTAAATTGTTAGAGTAGGTGGATTATTCATCAACAATGAAACTAAGTGAAGGTTTTTCAGTCTTACCATGGAACATTACACTATAAAATAGGTTCTCAGAATAAGAGAAATAAATTAAAAATTAATTATATTTTATTTGAAAGTACACCATTAATCTGAAGAAAACAGCATTACAAAATAAAATATAAAGTGATTTCACACAGAGCAGGTCTGACAAAATATAACAACAAAAAAGAAATGACTAAACTGTAAACCACATAGGAGTGAAAGGCAGGCCAGGTGATTCTCCAGTGATCTTTTTCCACATATAGTGTACCCTCATTTGTCACTTAGCCTTGAGGGACAGAATCAGTTATGCATGAGCAGAAATGGCTAACAGTAATTTGTAAAATTACCAGGATCTGAATGCAAGCACTACCCACAGTGGCTGCTGCCTGACATACATGTTAAAGACAATGCTATTCTGCTGTTTGGATAGTCCTGTATCTCAACATTATAAATAGAAAATTCCAACACACTGCACAAATGTTTTCCTCCCTAAAGTATGGTGAAATACATCTGATCCGCTTCAGTACTTGCCCTTCCTAGCAGTGTAATCTGTTTTTCTTTCATGACTTGTAGTAAGTTTTCTTACAAGGCATTCCGAAGAGTTCCCTGTAAGACCACACTCTCAGTTTGACATCGGTCCAATTGCAAGTTAAGGCAATGGTTAATACAGCAAGTCTGCAAAGCTGTTGAGTTATAGATGCTGAATATAATTGAGACAGCAAATATTTATATGTTTTGTGGCGCCCTGTGTTAAGATACAAGGAAATGAATGATGTTAATACTCTACAAGCTGTCGATAATGACTGTGTAAGGAAGGGTATAAATAAATGGTATTAATATTCAATACATTAGCCGGCAATAAAACAACCTCAAGGTTATGTTTTGAATGCTAGGATACTAGGAGGCTAAACCAGACACAGTCCTCATTTTGGAAGATGCTGACATTTGTGCAGTCAATGAGACCTGGTTTAAGGCTGCTGAAATCACCCCAGCTATACCAGATTACATTTCCTTCTACATATTCAGACCACAAACTTGAAGGCATGAGACCTAAAGGAGGTGGTGTATCAATATTCATTAAAGATAAATACACCTCTAGATTAGTTAAACAACATGAATCCCTTGAATTACTTCAGGTGCAATTGACTGTAGGTTAAGATCCCTCTTCAGATCATTGCCAGCTATAGGATCCCCTCTCCATAAATCAGGACATCCCCTCAGCCTACTCGGATCTACTTGAGTCAATCAAGATACAACCAAACATCCTGGTTTTGGGTGACTTTAATTACCCATCCATTGACTGGGTAAATTATGTATGCTCTAACTCACTTGCCCAAAGGTTCCTGGACTTCATTAACTCCAATGCCCTGAACCAGCTGGTTGACATACCCACAAGGTGCTGTAACATCCTGGATCTCATGCTCACCAACATGGAGGACAGCTGCAGCACTCCCAGTGTGTGGCCATCCCTGGTGGTGTCTGACCACAAATCAGTGTCACTAGAAGTAACTATAACACAAGACCCCCCACCCCCCCCCGTAGCAACAACTAGACTAAAAATCTTCTTCAAGGCCAATTACAGCCTCATATGCGACAGCATAAATAGCTTCTTAGCCCCTTCCCCCACTAGTGGAACAGACACCTATGCTGAGTTATACACCAATGCTTTACAAAAGCACCTGTGCAATTGTTTTGACTGTGCTGTACCTGATAGAATCAGAGCAAGATCTTCAAGGAAACACAAACCTGTCTGGTGGACAACTGCCATTAATAGGCTATACAATAGGAGAAAGAAATTGCTCTCTAAGCATAGGAAAACTGAAAGCACTCCATCCTCAACTTAAACAAGCAAATAAGACTCCTGTTGAAGTCCTCCAAAGCTAACTATGAATCCAGTTTAACTTCCCTAACTAAGGATAACCACAAGGCTTTGCGCTGAACTCATATTTAATGGTACTACATATAAAGAAACTGTGGATACAGCAAACCTGCTGGCTGAAAGGTTCAGTGAAAACTTCACTCCCCTGTCTCCTCCACATATACTCCAAAGCATCCCTAATACCTGTCCCCCACCTAGTATCTCTGAGAATCAGGTCTTAAATGCCCTCTACAAGGCCAAAAAGGCAGCATCTATGGGACCAGACAACATCCTGGGCGGTGTTCTACATGGGTTAAAACAGGAATTAGCAATGTATCGGGCATGCTTTTCAATCACAATCTAAGCACTGGTTTCGTCCCAGTGGAATGGAAAACAGCTACCATCATCCCTTTGCACAAAGGAAGTGCATCCATGGACCCTGGGAACCATAGACCCATTAGCCTGACCAGCCTTATCTGCAAGGCCATGGAACAAATCATCATGGACCTTATTAACAAAGATATAGGAAATTTCCAAACACTTGACCCTACCCAATTTGGCTTTGTCAAGGGGAGATCAAGACCACTAAACTTGGTGGGCTTCTTCAAGACAGTCACCAAAGCCTTAGATGAGAGAAAATCTGTGCATATGGCCTACCTAGACTTTGCCAAGGCCATTGACACAATCTCCAACTCAGGCATCATTGATAAACCCAACCAGCTGGGTATCAACCCACATTGTCAGGTGGGTTGGAAATTGGCTCACTGATAGAACTCATATGGGCAAAATAGGGGACTTCACCTCCTCCAGCAGACCCATCATCAGTGGTGTTCCACAGGGACCGGTTCTGGGACCCCTACTGTTCAGAATTTACTTCTCCATAGTACAGACTAAAACTAAAGGACTGTGGCTGACAAAGTTTGCTGATGACTGCAAACTGCGAGTGATCATTGAAACACCTAGCAATGTCAACATCCTTCAATGAGGTCTTACACAGACTAATGACTGGTGCCAAAGTCATGGTCTTAAACTTAATGCAAAAAAATGCATTATCATCCCCTTCAGCAAGGGTGATGTTCATGCAAACTATCCCACCAATAGCAATACCCTATCCACACAGTCAGTGGTGACAGATCTGGGCACACAGGTCAACAGCAACCTTAACTTCAATCACCATATCTCCACAGTGGTAGGAAGGGTATTTTATAATGCTCATGTCATAAGTAATGGCATTGCCTGCAGAAAAAAAGATGTTATAACCCCCCCCCCACTGTACTGTACTGTCATCATGCCAATAATAGAGTATAATGCCCCCTTTGGTATGTTCCTTTCCAAACACCTGCAGGAATTGGAGAGACCACAAAGCCTTACAAAAAATTCAGAGTCTTCGAGATCTGCTTATGTGGACATATTGAAATCATTGTCACTTACTCTGTGTCATACAGATTGCTCAGAGGCGACCTGTGCCTTGCCTATAGAGCAATTTCTGACCTAGCTTTAGTGGAGATGCTGCACATTTGCATGTCAAATGGCACATGGGTCACTCAGTCAAAGGACCTTAACCTGCTATATGACATCAACAAAACTTGCTGGAGAGACATATTTGTCTCACAGAGGTTGCCCTACCTTTGGAACAAGCTTCCTGTTCATGTTAAACAAAGCCCCTCATTGGCCCTATTTAAACGTATTTTAAACGATTGGATAAGTAAGCAGCAATTCACCCTAGGGGTTCTACCTGTGTCCCTCCCAGATGGGGGCAATAGGTGCTGATTTTAGTGTTTGCTTGAAACAGACACCTTTTGGAACAGGGATTAAACTTGGCTAGGCATGTAAGGGTCCTGGGGCCATTAGCCTAGTAACCTTCTATGATCCTGAATATATGGTTAGAATGAGACTGCAATGACGGATAATAGTTTAAGCACTTCAACATTCCTATAACAGACAACTTCTATGCGATTTACTTATATTCTTTAATAGTAGGACAAAATGAAATGATATTGTGCTTGTGCTTTCAGTGAAGTGGTTAAAAGGATATAACACAAGAAAACAACTGTATGATGTACATGATATATTTAGTCCTGCTCTGAGTTTTATTGCATAAAAGTACAGATTTAAAAAAAATGTATTCTTACCACTAGGATAGTGTTGTTTTATGCTTGCCTATAAGGACAGGTGTCACCATGGAAAGCAGGGTATGTACAAGATAAAGATCTTCAAATCAACAGGTAGGTAACAAGTAATATCAGACCCACAAGAACAGGTTCATTGAAAAGCGTGCTGAATTAATTTCTATCATAGAAAGAGTTAATGGGATGTTTAATTTCCGAAGGTGATGCAAAAAAGCTAAAAAGAAGAAAAATGCAGTGACTGCACTCTTACAGAATGGAGTATGTGCCTGAAAATAGAAGCACCTGCGTCTTGTCTTTATTCGCCCCAAAGGAATAAGAGCACTGTTTTAAATGAGAAGAAGAATTCATTGCCCTTCCTCCCTCCCCCCAGCATAAGCAGTGCCACTAGGGCTGATTGAATCACGCATACCTGCTGTCTCCAATCTTCTCTTGTGAGACTAGAATTTTCTCAGCAGACATCCTGCCACTTGGCTTCTTGCCTCCCTTCTGCAGTCAAAGAAGAAAAAAACATAAATGCAGTTATTTCAGTTTTATTTTCTCTTGTTAAACTACACAAGGAAACAGATTAGATATGATTCTCATTTTCAAAGTCACTTCACCACCCACTCCAACCCCCTTCTGAAAATGCACACATTATTAACAAGCACATTTAACAGAACAATGAAAATACAGGCAACTGAGAAAAAAAAGGCTGAGGATCATATATGAAATAATGCAGGTAGGTTATACTTCATTTTTGATCGCCTGAAGTTCACCTATTTTTTTACTTCTTTCCTAACTCAATGCTGCAAGCCACGAAAGCACAATGTTTTATCAGGCCCACCCAAAGAGCTAAAGGTTTTCTTAAAAGTTATCAAGGCACATTCCAGTGATGCAAGCACAGCACGGAAGCATCAACACCAGCAAGGTTACTTCCAAAGACACATCTTTAGGAATGAGCAAGCACCTGCAAGATACTAAAAGTTGCAGTTCTCCTGCCTTAAAAAAGGCCAAATGTTAGAATCAAATCACACAGTACTTCTAGCTTCTTCTTTTGGTTATTTCTCCCTATTGCTGCATTGTTCACTAGCATTACCTTCAGTTTACCAGAGATTAAGAAGGTGATCAACTAAATGGTTTTACAATATAGGTGTCTGGCTTGTCAATTCACATTTCATTCATAGGTTCATAGGTTCATACTAGGCTATCTGCCCAAGGGCATTTATAAGCCTATAGTATAGTTGATGTGGCTCACCCCTTTTAGTTAGTTTGAATAAAAACTATGCCTATAGGTTCATAGGTTCATACTAGGCTAACTGCCCAAGGGCATTTATAAGCCTAGCCCATAGTTTAGTACTGCACTCCATTTAGTAAACAAATAAATCTGAATGAAGTAACTAAGAGAAGGCTAAGGAATTACTGCCGTCTAAACTCATAATGGTACCCAGTACAGGCACACACAGTTCCATAGGCTACAGACAACCTCCCAGCACATGGATCTACATAACTCATGAACAACTACTAAATTTATAAACCAAATAGTGACACGGTAATAGTAGTGCACAAAAACGGAATTATAAACAAGAAAGTCTTATCAAAAGCAAACATAAAGTTTCATCTTTGGGAGTGCATTACCAGTGCTGGGACAAAGTACAGACTGCACAATGATCAAATAATAATTGTTTGTCACTTAGTTTATTTATTTATTTATTTGACATTTGTTTATCAGGAAGGTGCGACTGGGCTAATAGCCAATTTTCAGCAGAGGCCCTGGGATAAAAGCTCCACATATAAAAATACAACATTAAAGAGTACAACATTATGATAAGCAATCCAAGACAGGTACAATCATTACAGAAGTTGTAGGAGCAATACTAAGACAAGTACTTGTTTTACACAGAATTAAATAACACAAATAGACTGGGGTATACAAAATTAGTTTACAGAAATCAGATCATCATTCAAAAAAATATCTAAACAATAAGCAATAAGAAATACAAAAAGTATGACAATGTCAAAAATGTGGATACAAGTATTACCAGAGTAATGGGCAACATCAATCAATTTGGAGAACATTGTTCAGTTTGCTTAAAAAAATAATTACACAAAAGTAAAGGGTCTAAAATCTCAGGAGGTTGCACACTTAAAACTGCAATACTTCCAAGGTTGTAAAAACATAAAAAAATGTTAAGCAGGGCCCCTTTGTAACCTGACCAACATGCAAACAAGTCCTAAGACCCCAGACTTTACACAAGCTCAGAGGAAATGGAAAAAGTGGAAACAAAGTCAATAAAACTTAGTTTATCCCTCTTCCAGCAAACCGGAAACATGGACAAAGTCTGTCACCTAGTCAGTGGCAATGCACACAAATGGCAACAAGTAAAGAGACCATTTCCAGCTTCAATGTTTCAATACATTTCTGGCTGCACTTGTGTACCTCACCAGGATAATGTGAACCTTTGAAACAACTACCATGTCTGTAAGACACCAAGCTTATAGATTCCTGAAGCACAAATTACTTGCACAGCTACATTATTTCACCACCATTTCTCAAAACATTTCTCCAATTTCCCCCAGTTGCCATAAATTCCAACTTTTCCTTCTCATCTATTCCCACACACTCTCCCATTTTCTGTTTCCTTCTATTCCCCCTTCTCTACCTCCGTTGATTGCTATTATAAGAGCAAGCTATACTAATTTAAATTTGGATACACTGAAAACTACTAACATCTTTATTTCAATATTAAGTTTCATTAGAATTGTACATATTATACTACTACTCCATGCTGTTTCTATTCTTAACGTAGTTTTATTAGAAAGTACTGTTGTGTAAGTAAAGTTACCATAAGAGTAGATGTTTGAATAATTACAGCTGCAGTAGCCTTAGCAATATGAGTTAAATCCTGCCAAGGATATAACAGCTGGCCAGCTTCCAAAGCTTCAGGGCACCTTCCATGCACTCAAACTGTCAGGCAGATTGAGTGGAGATGACTGAAAGACAAGTCTGGGTGCAAAGTCTTTCAGAGATTTCCTGCCAAAAAAGACAGGGAGATTGAGCTTTGAAAAGGACAATACACAGACATTAGCATTCTGCATTATGCAAAGGTCTGATTATATGGATGTGTATAGTGTGTGTGTGTGCAGGACTGGGTGTAGTCAGAATGCCTGCTGACTGATTCTGTTTTCTTCACTTTAAAGTTGAGGTACAGGATTACAGTTCAGCTCATCAATTATTTTATCTGCTCAGCAATGACAATATTTGTTATCTCGGAAGGAAGTTAATTGTACTGCACATGTTTTTCGAGTGCAGTAACCCAGATCACACAAACTGTTATTCACAGCCTCTGTGATATAATTCTACCATATGGTATACTGAGGTGAAGCCATAGCAACTAATTGGAGCTGAATGCAGTTCTGCAGCTCCTTCCAAGAGGCATCAGAGCTCTCTGTTAAGAAGACAAAGTTTTGTGGTCTGATACATATACGTCAAGCTAGTACTTGTGTCATTAGTGTTGTAATCATCTTCTTTCGGCTGTTCCCGTTAGGGGTTGCCACAGCGGATCATCTGTTTCCATTTCTTCCTGTCCTCTGCATCATGCTCTTTCACACCAACCACCTGCATGTCCTCTCTCACCACATCCATAAACCTTATCTTAGGCTTTCTTCTTTTCCTCTTACCTGGCAGCTCCATCCTTAGCATCCTTTTCCCAATATACCCAGCATCCCTCCTCAGCATATGTCCAAACCAACGCAATCTCACCTCTCTTGCTTTGTCTCCAAACTGTCCAACCTGAGCTGACCCTCTAATATACTGATTCCTAATCCTGTCCATCCTAGTCACACCCAGTACAAATTCTAACATCTTTAACTCTGCCACATCCAGCTCAGACTCCTGCCTTTTTGTCAATGCCACCATCTCCAACCCATATAACATAGCTGGTCTCACTACACTCTTGTAGACCTTCCCTTTCACTCTTACTGGTACCCGTCTGTCACAAATCACTCCTGACACTCTTCTCCACCCATTCCACCCTGCCTGTACTCTCTTCTTCACCTCTATTCTACACTCACCATTACTCTGAACTGTTGATTCCAAGTACTTAAACTCATCCACCTTTACCAACTCTACTCCCTGCATCCTCACCATTCCTCTACCCTCCCTCTCATTTACACACATGTATTCTGTTTTAGCCCTGCTGACCTTCATTCTTCTCCTCTCTAAAGCATATCTCCACCTCTCCAGGGTCACCTCAACCTGGTCCCTACTCTCACTACATATGACAATGTCATCTGCAAACATCATAGTCCAAGGGGCCTCCTGTCTGATCTCATCTGTCAACCTGTCCATCACCACTGCAAATAAGAAAGGGCTCAGAGCGGATCCTTGATGTAATCCCACCTCCACCTTAAACGTATCTGTCACTCCCACCGCAGTCCTCATCAATGTCACACTACCTTCATACATATCCTGTACCACTCTTACATACTTCTCTGCCACTCCCGACTTCATCATACAATACCACAACTCCTCTCTAGGTACCCTGTCATATGCTTTCTCTACGTCCACAAAGACACAATGCAACTCCTTCTGACCTTCTTTGTATTTCTCCAACAACAATCTCAGAGAAAACATTGCATCTGTGGTGCTCTTTTCCTGGCATGAAACCATACTGCTGATCACTAATCATCACCTCTCTTCTTAACCTAGCTTCCACTACTCTTTCCCATAACTTCAAGCTGTGACTGATCAGTTTTATCCCTCTGTAGTTACTGCAGCTCTGCACATCACCCTTATTCTTAAAGATAGATACCAAAGCACTTTTTCTCCACTCCTCAGGCATCCTCTGACTTTCCAAAATTTCATTACACAATCTGGTTAAAAATTCCACTGCCATTTCTCCTAAGCACCTCCATGCTTCCACTGGTATGTCAGCTGGGCCAACAGCCTTTCCATTTTTCATCCTCTTCATAGCTGTCCTTACTTCCTCCTTGCTAATCTGTTTCACTTCCTGATTCTCTATCCCCACATCATCCAACCGTCTCTCTCTCTCATTCTCTTAGGTTCATAGGTTCATAGGTCAAGGTAGGCTGTATGGACTGCCTTTCCCTCATCAATGGCCTTGGTGACTATTCGAAGAAGTCGACCAAGTTCAAAGGCATGATCTTCCCTTGACAAATGGAAAGAGTCTCATTGTTAGCCCTTCAAAGTACTCTTTCCATCTACTCAACACACTCTCCTAGCATGTGAGTACGTTTCCCTCACTATCCTTTATCACCCTTACCTGCTGCACATCTTTCCCAGCTCTGTCCCTCTGTCTAGCCAATTGGTACAGGTCCTTTTCTCCCTCTTTAGTGTCCAATCTCATACAACTCTCTATATGCCTTATCCTTAGCCTTCGCCACCTCTCTTTTTGCCATGCGCCTCATCTCCTTATACTCATGTCTACTTTCTTCATCTCTTTGACAATCCCACTTCTTCTTTGCCAGCCTCTTCCTCTGTATACTTTCATATACTTCCTCATTCCACCACCAGGTGTCCTTGTCCTCCTTCCTCTGTCCAGATGTCACACAGAGCACCTTTCTAGCAGTCTCCCTTACTAGCTCTGCTGTAGTTACCCAGCTATTCGGTAACTCTTCACTGCCTCCCAGTGCCTGCCTTAACTCTTCCCTGAACTCCACCTCACAATCACCCTTTCTTAACTTCCACCATTTAATCCTTGGCACTGCTTTCACACTCCTCCTCCTCTTCTTGATCACCAACATCATCCTACAGACCCTCACAATCACCCTTTTTTAACTTCCAACATTTAATCCTTGGCGCTGCTTTCACACTCCTCCTCCTCTTCTTGATCACCGTCATCCTACAGACCACCATTCTATGCTGCTTAGCTACACTTTCCCCTGTCACCACTTTACAGTCTCCAATCTCCTTCAGATTTGCCCTCCTTAACACCATACCTACCCATCACTTCCTCATCCCCTCTGTTCACTTCACCAACATGCCCATTGAAGTCCGCTCCAATCACTAGTCTCTCACCCTTGAGTACACTCACCACCACTTCATCCAACTCACTCCAAAATTTTTCTTTCTCATCCATCGCACACCCAACTTGTGGAGCATATGCACTAACAACATTCATCATTACTCCATCAATTTCAAGCTTCATAAACATCACTCTATCAGACACTCTCTTCACCTCCAAAACACTCTTGGCATACTGTTCCTTTACGATAAACCCTACCCCATTTCTCCTGCCATCCACACCATGATAGAACAATTTGAACCCACCACCTATACACCTGGCCTTACTTCCCTTCTATCTGGTCTCTTGCATGCACAATATATCAACCTTCCTTGTCTCCATCATATCAGCTAGCTCTCTCCCTATACCAGTCATACTGCCAACATTCAAAGTTCCTACCCTCACTACTACACAGCTATCCTTCCTCCTCTCTTCCTGTCTTCGGGCATGCCTTCCCCCTTCTCTTCTTCTTCAGCCAACAGTAGCCCAATTTCCGCCAGCACCCTGTTGGCTAACAGTACTGATGACGGTCGTTGTTAACCCAGGCCTCGACCGATCCGGTATGGAAATATGAAATGTTCTCCGCATAAGAAATTCATGCTACTTACTCCTTTGAAACTGGTGGACATTTGGGTGAGAAATTAGAGAAAAATAGCAAAGGCACCAAAAACATTCGATCCAAACAAACATCACCAGAAACACTATATCTAAGGACTTGAATTTTGCCTGTGACATAAAAAGAACATGAATGAGAGGCAGACATGTCTCTCAAAGGATCCCTACACTATGAAATAGCTTCCCAGTCCAAGTGAAGCAGAATTCATCCCTGACTCTATTCGAACAAAACCTTGATCATTGAACGGCAAATCACAAATTCATCCCTGGTCTAGCTACATTGTCTCTGATGGACAGAGGTCATCAGTAAGTAAATTAATCCCCACAACTAACATACCCCCCCCGACATAACCCTTGGCTACCTCCTTAGTAACATAACCCACCACACAGGTGTCCAAAGTACTCGGGGACAAAACTTGTTTGGGTTGTACAGCTAGGCTTATAAAGACTCTCATGGTCATGAGCCTAGTATAAAACTATGAAACTTTAAAGGCTTATGCCATCAACCTGTGCCACAGATGTTAAAATATTCTATACAGTTTCCTCATCAGGGAAAGCTGAAACTCAGTTTAGTAGCATTCCATATCATTCCACATGGTTCCCGGTGGCTGTTATAAGCATTAGGCACATTTAAAAGCACAATTATCATTAAAACAAGTTTTGAAAAGATAGTCAGCACTGATCACTTTTAAATTTTTCTTTATTGTTTGTATATCTGTTTTATGACTGGAGGAATTAGACTCTGTGAGTCTAAATCATGACAGACATTTATTTTTTAGGATTCTGACAGTATATTATTATTATTATTGTTGTTATTATTATTATTATTATTGTTGTTGTTGTTGTTGTTGTTTCCCTTCTTTTGGGACAGAGCTACCTGAACTACTTCTGTATTATACAAGCAGTAGATGTGATACACTACTAAGACACACTTACTGGTCATTGGTCAGTTTTTCTTGCCCATTTATAATACATATTATCTTCTTCTTCTTCTTTCGGTTGCTCCAGTTAGGGGTCGCCACAGCAGATCAGCTGTTTCCATTTCTTCCTGTCCTCTGCATCTTGTTCTGTCACACCAACCACCTGCATGTCCTCTCTCACCACATCGATAAACCTTATCTTAGGCCTCTCTCTTTTACTGTTACCTGGCAGCTTCATCCTTAGCATCTTTTTTCCCAATATACTCTGCATCCCTCCTTAGCACATGTCCAAACCAATGTAATCTTGCCTCTCTGGCTTTGTCTCCAAACCTTCCAACCTGGGCTGACCCTCTAATATACCTATTCCTAATCCTGTCCATCTTCATCACACCCAGTGCAAATCTTAACATCTTCACCTCTGCCATGTCAAGCTCTGATACCTGCCTTTTTGTCAGTGCCACTGTCTCCAACACATATAACATAGCTGGTCTCACTACCCTCTTGTAGAACTTTCCTTTCATTCTTACTGGTACCCTTCTGTCACAAATCACTCATGACACTCTTCTCCACCCACTCCATCCTGCCTGTACTCTCTTCTTCACCTCTCTTCCACACTCACCATTACTCTGAACTGTTGATCCCAAGTACTTAAACTCATCCACCTTTCCCACCTCTACTCCCTGCATCCTCACCATTCCTCTATCCTCCCTCTCATTCACACACATATATTCTGTTTTAGCCCTGCTGACCTTCATTCCTCTTCTCTCTAGAGCATATCTCCACCTCTCCAGGGTCTCCTCCACCTGGTCCCTACTCTCACTACAGATCACAATGTCATCTGCAAACATCATAAGCCACGGGGACTCCTGTCTGATCTCGTCTGTCAACCTGTCCATCACCATTGCAAATAAGAAAGGGCTCAGAACTGATCCTTGATGTAATCCTACATCCACCTTAAAAACATCCGTCACTCCCACCGCAGACCTCACCACTGTCACACTACCCTGGGTATTTATAATACATATTATAATATATTTATATGAACTGTGAAGATATGTGAAGGCTGTCAGCCTAGCTAGATAGAATTTTGTAGATAATTCTGTCATTTGTAAATATTAATATAAACCACGGGCTTGTTCTCTTAAATGTGAAAAGACTGTATTGGATGTTGAACTGCAAAAATGTAACAACAGTGCACTCTGCTGTAAAAAAGTTGATAAGTCAAGCATTATATGACTGGATCTCAGGGCTCTGAGCCATCGTGCCTGAACCAATTGATTCTTTCTGTTGTTTTGAGACTAGATTTAATTGCTAGATTTTACATATATAATGTCTTTAATTGCTGTAGTTTCCTGGCCATGTGCAAGCTTACTAAGAAAGGTTAATGTAGAGTTTTTGTTAGCCTGGGAAACCAGAGAATTGTTAAGAATGATGTAACCTAAAATGAGTCAGCAGGATGTATTCTCAATTTAAAGGACTTTCTCAGAGACAGAGAGAAAGAGAGCATTTTGCATTTGTCTTCAGAGCTGACCACTCAACAGCACTTGTTTTGCTCTGTCTGTATGTAAGTAGGATCTTAGACTTTAGGGTATCTTGTAGAAATAGACAGAAAATACTAAATTTAGTCTAGCTGTTTTCTATATTTGTCAGACTATTCTACAGTATTATTTTAAGCATTTTCCTGTGATCTCTGAAATCTTGACTAGCACTGTGTTGAATTGTGGAGATTTTTGTTGTGTTTTATTATTTATTAAATATTTTTAAACCTTTCAACTGTGGCTGCTTTGTGTAGAGGGAATTTAAGCTCTAGAGTACAGTGCATGTATATAGTGATACTGTACAAAGCCACTCCAAACATGCTTTGCTGCTCAGTCACACTTACCATTTGGATAATAATATTGCACAGTAATAATTGGACATACTTTGGTAAGGGCCTTTTTAGTAGTTGATAAGTAAGGGTCCTGGTGGCAGTGATTACTACCTTATAGCCTGGATAGAAGGGGCACAGCTAGTCAACCTGTGCCAACCTTCCCCAGGACTGTCTATGTGGTTGTATATAAATTATATCTCAAAGCGCGTGTGTGTGTGTGTGTGTGTGTGTGTGTGTCAGCTACTTGGACAGGGACACGAAGCACTGGTTGGACATAGAGAGTGCTAGGAGGACTTGGCTTGGGATCCTGGCTAAGGACCCCAGTCTATAGCTGTGACAGTGGGGAGTCTTTTTGGGGAACTGGAGAGAAAGGAAGAAACCAGGCCCAGACTGACTGTGATCTCTGTGTGCTCTTAAGGGAAATTGTACTTTACTGTTTGTGTATTTGTTATCCTTCCCAATGTGGACGCTTCTCACTGGTGTTAGTGGTGAGCACTGAGGCTCCTTGATTACTGGGCCAATGCACGGGCATCACAATATTAATTGGTGGCAGTGGTGGGATACCCACACCACATATTAATTGGTTGGCAATTGGCTTGTACTGATGTAGGTAGTGAATTTCTGTAGCTTGTGTACAATGATCACTGAAGGTGTTTTTTCACTCTAAATCAGCCATGCAGTGAATATTCAGAGTTCAGATAACAACTGTTTTATTTCGTTAGCTTAGTTAGTCAGGGAAAGCAAGCAAGCATGTCAGCAGAGGAGTATGGCAAGCTGACAAGGAGCCAATTGGCTGAGATGTGCCAGGCTAAGGGACTGGTGCATGGAAACCTGACTAAGGCAGACATGATTGCAGCTTTGGTCACAGCTGCATCAGAAAACAGCAATCAGGAGGGTGATCAAGAGATGGCCGTGGAGATGTACAACACTCAGAGAATGGGCAGCTCAACCTTTCTGCAGAGGACTTAAAAATTCATCAGTAGCTAAAGAGACTTGAGTTAGAGGCCAGGCGTTTGGAAACAGAAGCAGCAGAGAGAATGAGATGTCTACAGGTTGAGGAGACTGAGAAACTGCTACGCCTGGAAGCATGGAAAAGGAGAGTCGGAGGCAGCATGAAAAGGAGATGCTGACTCTTCACCAGAGTCATAGAGGTAATGGAGAAGGGAGTAATTGGACCCCAGAAGCACAAAAGGTCAGTACATTTCGTCTGCAATGTACAGAAAGGGATAATTTTGATAGTTTCATTCATATGTTTGAGAGTGTATGTAAACAGTATGATGTTGACCAAAGGCTCTGGGTATGGTTCCTGACCCCCTTACTCTATGGTAAAGCTGTAACTATTTTGTCCAAAATGTCTGATGTCGGCTGTTTTAGTTATACTTGTTTGTACTTTTCGGCTTTTCCCGGTTAGGGGTCGCCATAGCAGAACTCCGGTCCGCTAATGATTGACAGTAGATTTTTATGGTGCTGAGTTGCCAGCCTAATGCCCAACCTTCAGCAAAGGCACACCTATTCACGCATGTATTTCGGAGGCCACTCGACCATGGGGAGGACATGCAGACTCCACACAGAAGGCACTCCAGTCGAGAATCGAACAGGAGAACCTCTTGCTGTGAGGCAACAACGCTACTGCTGTACCACCGCGGCACTTACGGCTGTTTTAATTATACTACTGTTAAGAATTGTTTTATGGCTGTTTTAAATTAAACTACTGTTAAGAATTGTTTGTTAGAATTTTTTAAGCTAACACCTGAAACTTATAGGAAATAGTTTCATGAGCATAGATGCAAGGCAGATGAAAGTGTGTGTGAATATGTAGTTGAACTGAGCACTTATTTTTATAGGTGGCTAAGTGTATGTCAGGTCACCACTTTTGAAGGGCTGGTAGACATTTTGGTTAGGGAACAAGCCCTTAGCACTTAGCCTGAGGACATGAGGATCTGGTTAGCTCATAGACAATGTGCTACTTCAGAGGAGTTGGGGAAGAAGGGAGACCTATACCTAGCAAGCAGGGCATCCCTGCACAGGAAAGGGACCCCCAGTATTTCTCATAGGTCTAAAGGAACCCATGGTGGACAGCCCAGACTGCCCCAACAGAATCTGCCTGTAGCAGGGAAAGCCACTAGTCCAGGTACATGTCCAGGACCTAAGGTTAAATGTTTTGAATGCAACCAGTGGACCCATGTGGCATACAGATGTCCACAGAGGTAAGGTGGAGAACAAAAGGTGAGGGAGCCAGTAAGTGGGAAAGACAAAATGCCAATAGTAGGTCATCTTGGGACAATAAGGGTACCAAACTACCACACCGGGGATCACATCAGTCACCCTGCTAGACAGGGGTCCAGGGAAGTAAATAGTGTGGGAAGAAATAGCCAGGGGAGGTGTTATGGCCCAGGCTTGTTAGGCCCTAGGTACCAAACTACCACAAGAGGTTATATCCTATTGTAGTGAATGGCAAAGAGGCCATTGCTAAGAGAGAGAGACAAAGCCCCTGACATAACCATTGTAAAGCATGCAATGGTTACAGAGGAGCACAACTTGCCTGGGCAGTCTATTCCAGTCAGTGCTTTAGAAGAGACCCCATTCCAAATACCTTTGGCTAGGGTTCACATTGACTGGGAGAGTGAAAAAGGAAACCAACAAGTAGGTGTGTTTGAGGATATCCCTGCAGATGTCCTGATAGGGAATGATTTTGATAATGCAGTACCATGTGATCATGTAGTTACATGCAATCAGGCTTGGAGACAAGAATGAGGGTCTGGTAGCCTGGGGGAGACCCAGCCCAGTAATCAAGGAGCCTCAATCCTAGAACTAGAACAGGAAAAATCATGCATAAGATAATATATTCATAAATACCAATGCAACCTACATAATCTCCTCATCAATGGACAATTTAGAAGACTATTGTATCCTAGTGAAATGAACAGAAAACAGTAAGCCCAACTAAAAAAATAAATAAATAAAAGAAGTGTAAAATGTGGGGGTGGTCTGTTTTTTGTGATACATAAAATATCTTGTAGTGTAGGATTAGTGAACTACCTGCAGCCTCACCATCCATCTTAAATTAATTCCACTAATACTACAGTACAAAATATTATATATATATATATATATATATATATAATGTGTGTGTGTGTATATATATATATATATATATATATATATATATATATATATATATATATATATATATATATATATAAAATGCACACACACACACTGAAGCATAAACACTGGCATTCTCTCTCAGTAAATGCTGCTACTGCTTCTGTAGCCAGTCACTAAAAAATAGCACTAACATGAAATCAGTTCAGCACAATGCAGGCCTTTACCATAACAGGACTGTATAGTGCAGTCACAAAATAAGAAGTCTAAATCGACTGAAATGGAAACTAGTACAGACAAATAAGAAATGGGACAAATGTATTTAAGAAACTTTCTGCTATTCACTTGTCACTCTGCAAACTAGCCATTCTCCAGCGGACTCAAATGACAACTATATGTGTTGTAAGTCATAAAACATGAGCAGTTTGTTTTTAAATCCCAGTCCCCAAGAACAAAAGTACTCCATACGTGAAGATGACACACTGGAAGCCCCCTCCCCCCAGTGACAGCTGCACTATTTCACTCGGGACAGATAGTCTGTTGTAGAGTGTGCCCTTACTTACACATGCTCACTCCCAGCAACAGACACTATTTCATTGCAAGGTACAAGGTTTGCTGTGTGTTCTGCCATTGCTTAAATGTGCACTTGTCACTCATTCCCTTCAGTACCATTATTTTCAGTTCAGAGTGCACAGTCGGTTATGCTATATGCACAGCTTTAATGCCCCCCATTCAAGACCAACCACTCTGTTTCAGTTCATGGTGCACCATCTGTACCCTGTGTGTCCATTATAAATGTTCTTTTTCTGCCCACTGTCTCCAACTGCTCAGTTTTAGTGTACAGTGTACACAGCTTCCTCCCTCAGCATTCCCTCCCCCAGCATAATCCATTATGTTTCAATGCTGAGTGTATGGTATAGTTTGCTGTTACAATGTTCTCACTCCCTTTAGAACTAACCAGTCTATATCACTGCAGGATACAGTCTACTATTCTTAGCATCCTTACTTAAATATTTTCTTTACATTGAACATCAGGGTGCATGAATGGCCATGCTTTGTGCATTTTGCATTCTTTTCTTCCTCCTCAGAACAATACACTAGCTCACTGATGTAATGTGTAGAGTGTAGAGTGCTATCATGCAGAGCACGCTACCTAGAATCTCAGAACACCCCCCACACCAACAAAAGTATGCATTATTAGGCACACTGTGTACTGCTAAAATGAATGATAACAAGTGTTACTCAGTGTATCATGAATGTTACTTTGTGACATATATCAGACCCGAAAGTATTTCCACCAATCTTCCTGGGGTAATTTGAACCTGGCAACCAGATGCTAAAATGAAGCCATTGTGGTATTTCCTTCTATTTCAATGAAGGTGGAGATTCCCCTGTTATAGCAAGTTGTCCAGAAAACCTGCTATAATCAATGCATAACTTTGGATGCTTCCATAGTAGGGTCTATTCCCAAAACAAAAAGCAAGCCTGTCACCCTTAAGAGAGTCCCAAAAGTGTGTTAAGCACAGTACAATGTGTGCACTTCTTCAGTTTTTTCTAAAGGCATATCTATAACAGGCAACAGCTAGAAGTAAGATGTTATTCAAAACTTTTGTTTCGAAAAATATTCATAGTAGGTGGGGGCGTCTTTTGTTGAGAAAATGTGTTGTAGGGCGAATGCCTGGGAATAGGTTTCAAAGTTTCCCAGCTCCATTCATCTCACTCTGCATGAGATATGTCATACACTATCAGGTTTCCCTCAATGAGAAACTGAAGCATGTTTATTTGTATTTACGTAGCCAGGCTGATGCATGCATTGGGTGAGTGGGTAGATTTCTAGCAAGATTAAAGACTCTGGGAAGCTAAAACAGATTATGTCAGTGATACTACCAAGCAACAGGAGGTGTAAATGCTTCCACATGTAGCAGAGAGTGCAGGGATTTTGCCACAAGGGCCATAGTTTAAATCTATAATTTTGTTACTATTTCAGTCCAGAGGGATCCCAAAGAAAAAGGGACTGCTGCAATGACTCATAAATGTTGCTGCCAAATTCAGTGGAAAGACTTCAGTTTTGCTAACAATGAGTTTCAATCCAGTGGGATAATACAATTTATCTAACAGATTACAGTACCATCTGGCACCTTGTAGATGCTGGTAAGTAAGCAGCAGGATATTTTCTGAAAACAGAATTTTAACCCTCTCCCCTTATTGCAGCCATCCTTTGCAGGCTTGGTATTGCAGATAAAACTGATCAAGGGTTTGTCTGCCTGGCCAACAAAACAAGATCAGGAACATTATATACTCCTATCCTAACCTTTTTGAAGAGAGAAGACACAACAGGCTAGCATATTTCATCACAACTTCTGGAGAGGGAACGGATGGCAGAACAACATAACAGGATAGGAATGCAACAACTCAGCTGTTTGGAGCTGCGAGGAAAAAGTTTGAAGACAAATCCCATGAATTTGTCCAGGCAACTGACTTGAGTACCTTCTCAACATTCACTAAAATTCCAGAACAAAGAGTAAAGAGTAGGATCCTAGCTGCAATGCCTTGATAATATTAATCCTGTCCAAACATTTACAAAGCCTACCTAGCCAGATTAGATTAAGCAATGTAAAATTCCTTGCAAGTGGGAAGCCACAATCTTCACATAAAACTTGTCTTCATTATTAAATAACACAATGGGCTTGGCTAAGTCAAGGATATGTGATTACTTGAGGGACAATGGGGTACAACCTGTAATAAACATGTTTCTGAAGAGGAATTGCTAAGATATAACTATTGTTGGTAGGAATGACTTATAAACAGTCACCCCAGCCCACTCAGGTCTGTAACCACATTTACAAATCTCCTGTAAACATATCAGAGCCAGCAAGCTACTTATGTCTCCATCAGCTGGAACTCTCCTTTCTTTAATCTGCTACCACTAAAAATATGGATTGGCTGTGTATAAAGATGTGCATAGTAGAACAAAAATCGGTACTTTTCCGTTAACAAGGCAACACTTTTTCAGCCGCTGCTAATGTTCTTTTCCTTGTTGGAGTGCTATTCATTTTCTGGAAGGTCAGCACTGGTTATTTAACAGTCCTGTCATGGTTTCACTTTTGCCTTTGTTCTCCCACCATCCGCTGATTTCTACAGCGGTCTTATAACATGAAGTGAATTTTCGAGGCTGACTGTATGTTTGTTTATTCAAAGTGAGGGGGCTACTCAGAAGGAAGAGCGCTGGCTTGTTAAACATCTGCCACTCTTTGTGATTATGCAGGAAGATGTCTTCTAACTTGGATTCACTTCAGGCCTCATTAGAAATGTTGTGACTTCCATAGTAAATGCAGCATTTAGAAGGAAACAACACATTTTAGGAGGAAAAGAAGAATATCAGGCATAAATCTTGACATTCTGCCATGCAAACTAAAGGAACTTGCTGGGTTAGATGATGAAGTCAGCGTTGCTCAGATAACGTTTCTGACAGTATTACACATCGTCGGTATGTTAACTGTATGATAACTTCACCAACAGGAACTGCTCAGTAAGGTTAAAGGTGGTAATAAAAATTTAAAAAGATCTTCAGTTAGTAGTCCCAAAACAGCACTCTCCCTCCTCCCTTCCAAGTTTTGTACTGTGCCACAACACCTGGTTTATTTGGAGCATTTCCGTTAACAAGGAAAAGAACATTAATAGCAGCCGTAAAGTATATTATAACATGATTGTTTAATGCTAAGGCATTTAATACATGTATTTTGTTAGCCTTTCAAATATGATCTGACAGTAATTCTTGTAGTACCTGGTGAGTCATATTAGTGATAATATAATTATTAATATGATGATTATAATAGCAGCCGAAAAAAGGTGTTGCCCCATTAACGGAAAAGTACCCACAAATCTTATACTGATGTCATGGTGCTTAGTAATGACCTAGTTTTGTTTGATGAAAGTAATAGTGTTAAAGACCTTCCTATGCTTTAAGACAGAGGGTATGAAAGTGTCCTGGCTTACATATAAATGTCAATACCTGCATGGCTGCTCTCTATATATATACAATTTAGGGCATTTTAAATCAATGGGTAGGTTGATCTATGCTGTTTTATAGTCCTAGAGAGCCTTTTTGTTCCTAAAATAATTTTATCTTAGCTATTTACGGAGCACTGCTCAACCTCAACTCCAAAATTCTCTGCTCCCTGTAACAGGATGCCTTTAATGTAGCGTGTGCTACAGCACACATACTGTTTAATTCAACATTAGAATTATCCTACCAAAAAATAGTGGCATTGTATCACATGGTTTACTGAGATATACCGCTTTATTGTGAAAACCTAGAAAAGCCATAGTTATACTGCTTTATTGTGAAAACCTAGAAAAGCCACCGTTGCCTTTTCTAACAATGTCACAAGATTATATTAAAACACTAAGGAGTTTTATCCTTTTATACATCTGGCATGTGTAACTCCATCACAACTCCACGGTGGCTTGAAATAGATGACATATGCTGATGTGTCCTATCACCCAATCAACCCAGTTCTTAGGTGCCAAACAAAGTTGTGGCCTATAGTTGGGGGTTGGCATAAAGGTTAAAGTGTTTACCTTACAGACATAAGGTACAGAGTATGATTTTCACCTTTGGTCATTGAGTGGTTACTGGCTAGACAAGAAATAGTCTCCAGGCTGATTAATATTTGGTTGAGGGTTGGTATACAAGGTGTTTACCTTACATACACAAGATAGAGAGTTTGATTCTCATCTATAGCAATTTCCAAATGCCTCTGTAACCAGCTTTATATATATGGACATCCTGAGGCAACATAGCAACTGTCTTATGTTCACAGATACCGTTTAATCATTAAAGAAACAAATATAGTATGAGAGAGATACAATTTTTACTGAAGGCAAAAATCTCGCTTACAAGGTTGTCAAGAACAAACACGCTAAACCCACCACACATAGTGTCCACCACACACATAAACCAACTTATGCTGAGGCACTAAAAAAGCAATCATCCCAAACATTAAATACTTCCTAGGCTTATAAATGGCAGTTCCTATCCTTAGCAATCTCTAAAGCACTCACCAAAATTAACACCAAATACCACCCATATGCCTACACCTGATGGAGCCCAAACAGAAGATAAGACAAAAGAGAAGATAATGACTAGCTGCTAATCTGAAGCCAGGATCCACCGTTATGCACAAACTCAAGTTGCTACATTGCTGTTACCAGTAAGATTCCATCATAGTCCATGTGAGCATTAATGACCTGAGATGTACTTCTCTGGACTTTATGTAGAGATATCATTGATATCTCTGAATATGTGTCTCAGACCGGTATATGCCTTGCATTAAGCAACATTCTACTTCAACAAGGATGATGCCACAGTATGAACAAAAATGATTGACTTTAATAATTGGAATAGTTTGTAGTGTCTTTCCAGGAGGATTCAATATTTGTCAGCATAGGAGCACATGATTAACAGACCACATTGCTTTGCAAAGGATGGTCTGCCCCTTTCTCCTATAGGTTTCTAAATATTTGCTAAAACTTTATCCACCCCATTAAAAGCTTTTAGGCAATGTCATATTGACAAATCTACTGTCACAGCACATAAAATCCAAAGAAACATAAAGGTGTTACTTCTCAAGGTAGGTGCCTAAACAAGAAACACCCTACAAACTCTCCTCACTCTGATTCAAAGATTCAAATAAAACTCTGGGTCGGAAATTGGCATGATTGTTAAGGTGATTGCTTTGAAGACACAAGGTACAGGGTTTGATTCTCTCATGGGGTAACTGGCTGGGCTTAAAATAGCCCACAAGGGCAGTTAGCCTATTATTAATCTATGAACATATGAACTTAATTGTCATTTAGAAAAACAAGTGCAAACTAAACAAATTTTTGGGTATCAGCTCATCATCAGAGTACAGAGGCAAATTAAGTATAAAAAGAATAAGACATGACTTACACACAACTATTCTAATGACTAATACACATAAAAACACTCCTTATAACCTATTTCTAGTTAGGTAAGACTGCCCATGTATATAAAACTAAACATATGAATAAAAAGTACTGTACACAGAAAAAGAGAAGAAAAGGCAGTTCATTAGTATTGTACATGAGGAATTATTGCAATTGCACTTTTAAGAGAAAGATATTGCACTTCTGTAAGAATATATTACCTATAGTGAATTAAATAATGTATAACTTTCAGTGAAATATTACTAGTGATATCACATTTGGAAGTAGGAGAAGTCCAAGTTGATGTCAGAGTTTATGAGCCTTATTACTGTTGGATAGAAGCTGTTCAAGAGCCTGGGCGTCCTACAGTGGATGCGGCGGTACCTCTTGCCAGATGAAGGTCTAGCAAACCAGCCAAATGCTGGATGTGATGTGTCTCTAAGTATTTTGCATACCCTCTTTATACTTGTTGTTGTAAAAAGTTCTTGCATGGTTGGAAGATTTATACCCATTATCTTCTCCGCAATCCTCACCACACTTTGGAGCTTCTTCCTCTCTGCCATAGTATAGTTGCAGGTGAGAATACTTTCAATAGCTCCTTTATAGAAAGTGGATAGAGCATTCAGAAGAAGCTTTGCTCTTTTGATCCTTTTCAGGAAATGCAGGTGTTGGTGAGCTTTTTTAATTATCTAGCCTGTGTTCATGGACCAAGAGAGGTCTTCTGAGATGTGCACCCCCAGCAACTTTATAGATTGTACTCCTTCTACCACTTCACCATTGATCTTAAGTGGTGAGTGAATGGCTGGCCTTTTTCTGAAGTCAATGATAATTTCTTTAGTTTTGTTGACATTCAGAACCAAGTTGTTATTTCTGCACCATTTGATCAGAGAGCTGACTTCATTTCTGTATTCCCTCTCATAATCATCCCTTATGAGATCCACTACAGTGGTATCATCTGCAAATTTGATGATAAGGTTATTGGGAGATTTTGCAGAGCAGTTCTGGATAAGGATGGTGAATAGTAGAGTACATACCCCGAGCGACACCAATGCTGAGTGTAATGATACCTGATGTGTTGTTACCAGACTATGTCTTCTGTGGTCTTCCAATCAAGAAGTCAAGGATCCAGTTGCAGAGGCTCTTGTTGATACCAAGGTTCATTAATTTGCCTATGAGATGCATCAGAACCACTGTGTTGAATGCAGAGCTAAAGTCAATGAATAACAGCCTGACATAGCTGTTCCTCTATTCAAGATGTTCCACAGAGAGAGGAGCAGGGCCACCAAAATGGCATCCTCAGTAGATCTGTTTGACAGATAGGCAAACTGTAAAGGGTCAAAGGTCATTAGAAGGGCGTCTGGCAGATGCTTTTTTTTAACAAAACAGTGTAAGAAACTTCTCTGTGTAGAAGATTTTCTGTCCATATATTTCTAGTTAATCACTGTATATTAATCAGATCAGACAATGGTAGTAGAAGTAGCGAACGTAAACTCGTCTTAAGTCAAAACAAAACAAAACAAAACAAAAAGTAATAATAGAAAATATATAATTGTACAGCATTACTAAGTATTCGAAATTCATCCAAGTAAGGCAAGCAGTCTGTTTCCAGTCGAAAATCCTTTATTAAGTACACAGACAAGCGATCCAAGTAAAACAAAAATAGAGTAATAATTTCCTCACAAGCTTTCTAAATATATATATACTTTTTATCAGGCATGGGAGTGGTTTATTGTGCTGTAAAACAAAGTGTTATTGGTACACATGTTAAATTCACATCCCTTCCCCCATCAGTGTGACATTCGAGCTGGTCCTGCCCTACTTAGTAGCTGTCATAATAATATATAACCCTTATGTACTTTAAATAAAATTATATAATGATGTGGTACCTCTTATTTAACCAAATTATTAAGTAGATTATTAAGTCTGTGACTTTATCCAAGACAATATACTACATGGCTGGAAATATATCAACCTTAGTTCATTTGGAAATCAAAAAATATATATAAATATATACATATACATTTTGCATGTGAAAATCTATTTCTATTTTCATAACCTATTGTTAACAAAGATCGCTTTCGTCCTTCTAGGCTTCTTCAGGTCTGTGTACAAGAACCCTAAAAACCTATATAATTGTATAATTAGTTAGTATTGTTATTACACATCATTTTGAATAACGTGGAAAAAAGAACCAGAAAAAAATAAAAATAAGAAAAAATGTATGTATGATGATGGAAACAAAATATACACTTAAACTTCAACAGATTTAAAATGGTATTTAAAACCAATTTGTAGAATAAAATAAAATAAAATACAATTAGTCATGTCAACAATATGACAATTTTCTAAGTTCCAGTGCACTATTAATTGAACAGTAGTAGTTTAGTCCAGGCTTCCTAAAAGAGTTCAGCTTTAATTGCCACGAGTTCATGTTTCTCCAGAATATTCGGGATGTCTCCTTCAAGATCACCCATGTCTATTCGATCCAGGATCTGGAACTTAAAACCTGTGTGTCTTTTATGAAGAGAAAGGTGTTTGGCTAGTGCATTATTTTTACATCCAGAGTGGATTTCTGACAGATGACATGAAATCATATGCTTGAGTTTATTTACAGTCTTGCCCACATAGAATGCATCACATTCATTGCACTGTACCCTGTAAATTACTTTTTTAGTGTTACAGTCACCCCTGCACTGGTTTTAATGATCTTCTTTAAATAAGGGCAAGTTTTTCTTCCCATAATGTGGTGAGATTAGTGTTCCATAAATCATATGCTCTTTTTATGTCATCCATGGTAAATAACTCATAAAATCTGTTATCCTCCAGCATGTTCTCTATCTTTTGGTTGTAGCTAGTGGTATCAGTCACAAGTATACCTCCTCCCTTGTCTGCCTTCATTAAACGCCTGGATTTAGCATTGCCTAGCTTAAGCAATGCTTTTCTTTCTCCCTGTGTTAAGTTATAAAGTTTTTTCTTAGGAGGTATTTTAAGCTATTTCCTGATATCCATCTCACATTTCACTTCGAAAGCAGCTAGTGTTTGATGTAGTGGTGGGCAATAGCTGCTAGGCTTTTTTATAGTTTCATCAATAGGCTTATTTTCAGTGTCATTACTTTTGCCATGAAACTGTACCCTTAAGTTGAGCTTCCTCACAAACATTTTAAGGTCTATCAGTACCTGAGCAACCTCACTCCTGCAGCTTGGTACAAAAGTAAGTCCTTTGGACAACACACTTTTTTCCACTTCAGTCAGTGCTTTAACAGAGTGGTTCCAGATAAGTGGAGCACCTGTTATTGTGGTACCTGTTGTTGTTGTTATTGTACCTGTTATTGTGGCTGGTTCCTCCATCTGAACCTAGGACCTGGGTTGTAGTTGGGGTTCCAGTCAAGATTGCCCAGGTATTGTATTTCCCTCACCCCTGTCCACTGTTTGGTTCTCCTGTCTCCCTGGGAGTTCGTGGATAGAGTATGAGACCTCGGGAATTCCTCCTCTGCTTTCTGGAATCTCAGTGGGTTGTAGTAGTATTCCAAGCTGTGGCTGTGGTATGGGGGGACCTGGTAAGAGAGACAAGCTCTGGGGCTCTGTTGGTGGTCGTTGTTCCTGTTCTGGTACTGGTGCTGGCTTTGGTATTGGTGTGGTGGTTAATGTCTGTGCTGTCGATATTGGTCTTCCTGAAGAAACTGGTCTCAGTGAAGGTGATGCTGCTCCTGGTAGCTGGATTGTCTGTGGTCCCAGTTGTCCTGGTAGTCCTGTATTTTGTCTTGCAGAACTCTCTGCCAGTTTTGGTTGTCGCTGTGGCTTATGTTCCTGTCCTGATCCTTTTGTGATGCCAAAGGCTTCTGTGGAGTGTTGATAGCCAGAGGGGGTTGGGATTGTGAGGAGTGAGATGTTGGATGGGCAGTCTCCTGGTGGTCCTGCATTGTGCCCCTGTCTGGTTTTGTGCGATGATCTCCCCCTGGGAAAATCCCGTTGAGGTCTGCTGGCACGGTTATACTTTTCCTTATATCCCCTGTTATAACTAAAAACTTTGTCTGTTGTTGGTTCTCCTGTTGTTGTTGTTATGATTGTACCTGCTAGTAAGTCTCCCAGGATCATCTTTGTCCAGTTGATCTCATTTCATTTTATTAGTCTTTCTTTCTTTAATGGACTGCTCATATCCTTTCACTCTTCCTTTAAGCAGCTCAAATTTAGCATCTAGGTTATTGTGGTTCTCATTTTCCAATGTTGTTTTTAAAGATGTGATGTCAGCCTTTGTAGCTTCCTGCACACTAAGGTTGTTCCTTACTAGCAGACAAATAAGTTTGTAGCTGGCACCCTCTAAAATATCTTCTCATTCCTTAGAAAGTGAATCATCCATACTTTTCCACATTGGTCTTTTGTTCAATCTAAGTCCCCGGGGAAGTCTCTTCTTATCTATGCTTTGTTGTAAATAAATGTGTGCCCAGTAGAGACCCTGCATGTGTTTCAGTTGCTTTTCTAGTTTAGAAAACATCTCTGAATTCATATTTTCTGGGCCCACAAGCCTGGACTAAACTACTACTGTTCAATTAAAAGTGCACTGGAACTTAGAAAATTGCCACATTGTTTACATGACTAATTGTACTTTATTTTATTTTATTCTACAAATTGATTTTAAATACCATTTTAAATCAGTTGAAATTTAAGTGTATATTTTGTTTCCATCATCATACATACATTTTTTCTTATTTTTTCTGGTTCTTTTTTCCACTTTATTCAAAATGATGTGCAATAACAATACTAACTAATTATACAATTATATAGCTTTTTAGGGTTCTTGTACACACACCTGAAGAAGTCTAGAAGGACGAAAGCAATCTTTGGTAATAATAGGTTATGAAAACAGAAATTGATTTTTACATACAAAATGTATGTGTATATATTTATATATATATTTTGATTGCCAAATGAACTACGGCTGATATATTTCCAGCCATGTTGTATATTGTCTTGGATAAAATCACAGACTTAATAATCTACTTAATAATTTGGTTAAATAAGAGGTACCACATCATTATATAATTTTATTTAAAGTACATAAGGGTTATTTATTTTATTTATTTATTTTACATTTGTTTTACATTTGTTGACTGGGATGGTCCGACTGGATACATATCCGTTTTCAGCGGAGTCCCGGGGAGAAAAGCTCCAGACATACAACAATTTAGAAGTATTACACATGTCCCGGGGAGAAAAGCTCCAGACATACAACAATTTAGAAGTATTACACATATTGGGTAAATAACATTAAGTAAAAGTGAGTACAAAGAAAAAGTAGATAGCACAATGATTTCAATTACAGGACATACATGGTTATATATTATTATACTTAGTAGGGCAGGACCAGCTCGAATGTCACACTGATGGGGGAAGGGATGTGAATTTAACATGTGTACCAATAACACTTTGTTTTACAGCACAATAAACTACTCCCATGCCTGGTAAAAAGTATATATATATATATATATATATATATATATATATATATATATATATATATATATTTAGAAAGCTTGTGAGGAAATTATTACTCTCTTTTTGTTTTACTTGGATCGCTTGTCTGCGTACTTAATAAAGGATTTTCGACTGGAAACAGACTGCCTGTCTTGCTTGGATTACTTTCAAATACTTAGTAATGCTGTACAATTATATATTTTCTGTTATTACTTTTTGTTTTGTTTTGTTTTGACTTAAGACGAGTTTACGTTTGTTACTTCTACTAGCATTGTCTGATCTGATTAATATACAATGATTAACTAGAAATATATGGACTGAAAATCTTCCACACAGAGAAGTTTCTTAAACTGTTTTGTTTTTGGACCCACTACACTTAAGTGGGTTGTTTTGAGACTTTGGGGATACCACAGAGATTACTTGTTTTTTACAGATACTTTTTTACTATCCTTTTGAAGCATTTCATGACATTTGTGGCTAGTGTCACCAGTCTGCAGTCATTCGGTCTGCAGTTATTTAAGTAAGTAGAATTGGCTTTTCTAGGCAGCGGGATTGTATTAGTTACCATGAAGCATGCTGGCAATCTTTCAATAGCTAGGGAGGTATTGAAAAATATCTGTAAGGATTAGGTACAGATGGTCTGCACATTCTCTTAATACTTTGAAGAGAATGTTTTCAGGGCTGTAGCCTTCATGGGGTTCACGTTCTTAAGTTGGCTTCTCACTTCTCCAGTGTTAAGTTTGCGCACTCTCTCATTCTGACCAGTGGGTAGCTTTGTAGCCTGCAGGTTATTCTTCTCCTCAAATCTGCCATAGAATGAATTCAGCCTGCCCAGAAATTCCGTGCTGTTGCTACACTGAACTGACTTGGTCTTGTAGTTAGCTAGCTGCTGAATGTCTTGCCGGAAGCTCCTGGTATCCCTCATGCCTTGAAGCAACTTCGTACCTTTCTTCCATACTCCCTCTTGGCTTCTTTGATGCCTTTTGTTAGGTTAGCCCTTGATTCACTAAGACCCACCATGTCCTTGGCCCTGAATGCCTCAGTCCTTGTCCTCAGAAGCTCATACACTCTGCTGGTTAGCCAAGGTTTTTGACTGGCTCTGATTGTAATCTTCTTGGTTGCAGATACGTCCTCCACGCATTTTGAAATATATGCCATTGTAGTGTCTGCATATTCATCTATGTTCACATGCTGATTGAAAGTGGCTGCTTCTCTGAAGACATTGCAGCAGGTATTATCAAAACAGTCACTGAGACTTTCCACTGCCCCTTCATTCCAGACCATGATCAATTACTCAGAGCGTTTTTCCTCTGATAAGCAGGGGTTTGAAACAGGCATTAATCCTATTGAAATATTATCTGTGCCATTACTGAGACATGGTTTAAATCCACAGAAAGTACTCCAACAGTGCAAGGCTTCAATGCCTTCCACACATTTAGACTATCAGCTGCACAGGCAGGAACAAATGGTGGAAACTCAAGCTATATTAACAACAAGTATAACTGTATGTTGGTTAAACAGGGTGATGCCTTGGAATGTACTCACATGCAAATCATCATAGAAAAAGTCCTATACCATATCCTAGCAAGCTTTAGGTCACCCTGTATATTCCTAGAATTCCATAACTTATACCTAGACCTACTGGAGACATTCACCATTTAACCAAATGCCTTATTCATGGGAGACTTTAACTACCCATCTATAGACTTGAAAACATACACTGCCTCAAACTCTTAGGCACAACAATTCCTGGACTTTATTAACACAAATACCCTTGACTAGATAGTGCTTACACCCAGCAGAGGTTCAAACATACTGGACCTGGTACTCCCCAGTATGGAAGAGTGCCGCACTCCCCCCCAACCCCTTTGTGTCAATTTCTCACTGGTGAAGTCAGACCACAAAACTGTCTCCTTCAAAATAAAAATCAACTTGGTAGCTCTAGCAAACCCTGTAACAATTAAGAACTATTCCAAAGCAAACTATATCCTAGTAAGTGACAGTTTGTGAAAATTCAATGCTCCTCCCAAGCCTGAGTTCACAGCATATTATGCAGAATTGTTCAAAGAGACCTTTAACAACCATGCAAATGGTTCTATAGAGGCTGCTGCATCTAGTAGAAGTAAGCCCAAAACAAACTCTAACCACAAATCACGCTGGCAAAATCCTAACCTGAACAGGGTGTATAACAAAAAGAAAAAAGTCATGACTAAAAGCAGGAAAAGCAACTCCCATAATGACAGGAGCTCTTCTTAAACTAAACAGGAAACAAAGAGGACTAATTAGGTCCAACAAGGCCAAATACAAGGTTAAGATACCCTCACAGGCTAAAGACAACCACAAGGCCTTTACAGCTATATTCAAACCCTCCAGGCAGCACACAGCCATGTGCAGAACTGGTGGTGAGTGGCACCACCTTCAATGATTAGAGTGACAGCAAATTTGCTCAAACTTCACCCCCCCCCTCTGCCCAATGCCTATTAGCATAACATCCCAACTACCAGCAGGGAGCAGGTTCTGGCAGTGCTCACTAAGGCCGAAAACCCAGCCTTGGTGGACCCCAACAATATCCTGGTATGCCTCCAAAATAGTTTGAAACATAACCCATCAGGACAATTTGAGTGACTTTTCAACTATAGCCTGAAAACAGGCTTTGTACCACATGAATGGAGAACTGCAGTTGTTATCCCACTTCATAAGAGTGGACGATCAACTGACCCTGGAAACTGTCTGACTAGTCTAATATGCAATGCCATGGAATGATTTATCATTTAAATGATCAACAAAGATACAGGAAACCTTCAGACACTGGACCAAACCCAGTTTGGCTTTGTCAAAGGAAGGCTTATTTATTAGTTATTTTATTTGCATTTGTTTTCCGGGATAGTCCACTGGGCCTAGGAGTGCCCATTTTCAGTGGAGGCCCAGGGAGAAAAGCTTCATCTAGTACATATACATTGATGAGATAAAGTTACATAACAACTTATACAGTATACAAAAATAATGATTTACATCCAGGTACAATATATAAATGCTGATATACAATTAGAATTAGGCTTTCTTTTCTTTAAATTTCATCTTGTAGCTGACAGTGCATAAAACTGAGAGTGAGAAGAGTTAAATTAAGTGAAGACAGATATTTCAAAGTGTTAAAGTTGTTAGAAGAGGTTTTTAGTTTCATGTAATGCTGGAAGAATTATTTGAGCATGTACAGAGCCATAGTTTGGAGAGGTATTCTTGCAGAGGCTTTTTGAAAATGGTGTGGTTAGAATGCCTTTTGGGAAAACTGTCAACTAGACTGATAATTCCACTGATAAGATACCTCTAAGAGTTGATGATGTAGTTAGGGATCTGGGAAAATATGTAGACAGTAAGTTGACCTTTGACCAACATGTGGCCAAGGTAGTAAGAAAATCATTCTATGTTGTCCAACTTATAAGTAAGGGCATGTCATCCAGGTCCAAGGAAGTCATAATGGCATTTTATTCTGCCCCTATCAGACTCACCATTAAGTATAATGCCTCCTTCAGCATGTACCTGTCCAGACACAAGCAATAGTTGGAACACCCACAAAAGTCCCTTTCCAGGAGAATCTATGGTCTAAACCCATTGACCTATACAGATAGGCTTAAAGCCCTATCTCTGTACTCAGTCTTCTATAGAGCACTGACATGTGAGCTATGCCTGGCATACAAGGCATGCTCAATTCCAGCTCTGATGAACCTTTTGCACATCTGCAAAATGAACAGTATCAGAAGCACTAGATCCAATAATTTAAATTTTGCTTGCAACATAAATAAGACATGATGGCGAGACGCATGTGTCTCAGAGGATTCCTATGCTTTGTAACAGCATCCATGTAAAGCAGAGTCCATCCCTAACCCTATTTAAGCATAACTTGACCAATAGATGGAAAATCAAAAATTCAGCCTAGTTCTTGCCCCCATGTCTCTGATAGACAGAGGCAGGCAGTAATGCCCAAACTAGCATTCTCCTCCACAACCTCTAGAAACTTCTTAACTAACATCCCCTTTCCTATTAAATGCCCATAATACACAGGGGCACAATGGGTTGGGTTGGATGGCTAGACTTATAAAGGCCCAGGTGGTCATTAGCCTAGTATATACCTATGAACCTATGTTATGCTAGGGAATGGGAGGAGTAAATGTTTGCATAGCCTCCTCTGGATACATATGCTTACATATGTCACACAAGCCCATGGAGTTTTCTTGATGCTTAAGCACCACTTGTACACTGTGATTTTTTTCACATTTGCGGGTAACTCTGTGCAACACAGAGTCCATTTCTATACTAATTTTACCTCTCGTGGCCAATAAGGAACTGTCTGGGTTGAAAAAGGAGACAGTGGCTCAACAGTCTGTGAAGACTACTGGTCATTCACATTTGGGGCATACCGCATTGTAATGCTATAGGTCACTGTGAGGTTCCAGAATCTAGCAATAATTCAACATTTTTCTGTTATGTGAGTAATCTTCTATTTCTGTTTCCTGGCATGTCTGTGTACAGTCTTTGTTTACTGTAAGACAATCACATCCACCTCTTAAATTATCTATATAACTAAGGGTGGCATGCCTCTTGAAAGCTGAATACAGAGTCTTGATATTAACTGTCAGACATCTAATCTGCATATATAACGAATCATGAAAACTAAACTCTATCTGAGGAGATACAAGTTTACATTACAATAAGTTAGCTTAATAAACTAGTTGCAATAATCCAGTAGTCTATGACAAAAATATATTCTCTGAAGAAATAGCATCAGTGAAGTACAACAAAACTACTATACAGTGCACAGTCCCAAGACATGACCTAACACTGGCAAAGTTCCAGATAACTGCATGGCCACAGCACTGTACGTGAGATGAAAACTGGCAGCGATATTATGTTTGGAAAATGTTGTTAATTCACCAATGCAAAAAAGGAAACATTTAATTTTAAGAACAGTTCAAAGGGAACAAAAGTCAATATCATGTCAAGCACCAGTCTGTTAATTTTATTAAGACAAACAGTTGTCCTATACAGTCACACATGTCCAAAGCATGGAGGCTGCTGTGCAACCAGAAACTAGTCCTTCTAGTGGAAATCTTGTGCAGGCTAGCTCTCCATTGTTCACACCTTTCCATAAAGTGTGGTTCTTCTTTTTTCCATACTCCTTATCATTACCCCCCTTACCTCTTGCTCTTGCCCTTTGCAGTGAAGAAATGGTGTAATGGAGGTTATCATTTTTAAAATAGGAGCAGGTAAGGATGGCCTGTTCAAGTCCACTACCTCTGAATGTTCTAGCACTTTGTACTTATTACAGGTGGTACCTAAAACAACTGCAGCCCTGTCATCAGAAAATTATCTAAGGTGGGTAGGGAGTAAAGGTAGGAAGATGAGAAAAGGTAGAACAGTGAGGAAGAGGAGGATAAGAAGAAGAGGAAGCACTTCTGTTGTCCATAGTTGCAAATTTGCCAGGAGGTGTTGACAGTTTAAATTTCCTCACCCACCCCTGCTCCCAGCTTTAGCTGGCTTGGCTAATGTTATAGCATTGATTGACAGACCAGGTTGCCAACCATATATGGGGAAAGATTACTTTACAGAATGGTCCAAACTACTACAAAGTATCAGCATTCATATTTCTTCCTTACATTTCAGGTAAGAACAGAGGATTAAGGTTATGAGTTGTTAATAAGTTACTTTCTGAGGTTCATGGTTTCAATCCCATAGCCTTCAATTACAGGATGACACTGAGCTAGTTAATTTAACTAGACAGAGCTTTGGGAAAATTGTGAATATGGCTTTGGCTTATTAATGGTCTCCTGGAATACATGCGTAGTAACTTCCTATGAACCTAATAGAGAAGCTTAGTTCTTGGTGATGGAGGATTTGATAGCCTGGCCTTTGTTCCCCAACTTGAGCCCCTGAGGGCACAAATTGTTCCTTCACTGTAAGTTTTCAAAGTTATCTATTTTAGATTATAATATCTTGATAACAGCCTCTTGGTTCAATGTTGCTGTCTGGAGATCCTGAATGTAAGTGGATTAAATAGAAGAATGTGACTCCAAAATATTTTTTTGTCAGCCTACATCTATATGTCCACTTAATTTTGCACAACCAAGGACTTCAAATCTAAGGTATCTTCCATTACTTTGGCCTTCAAAGCCAATATGCCATTTCAGTGGACAAGATATCCATGTTGGCACTGAACCTTTAATGGGAATTCATTCTACTGCTGCTTTTTCCTAACTGAACAAACACCTTGCTTTTGTGACAGCCATATTCCATATTCTCCCCAGTAGTGGCAGTTACTGTTCTTTATATTAGGTATGCTAGCCAGAAACTAATGCAAAGAAATATCAGAGCAATGATTTAATTTTATAAAAGAAAAATGTGTGGGAGATTCGAGCTGGGACAGCATCAAGTTGTCTCCATGATGGAGGTAAACTCTGCCCCCATCCTATATTTTGTTTCTTATAGGCTACCTAGATGTGACTTGTACTTAATTTATAAGATAATGCATGACCTGGTTCTGTTAGAAATTCTATACCTGGAATGCACCCCTGGGGAGTTAGCAACAGATCTCAGAACTAATACTACTAATAAATATCAACAGCAGAAAACAAGGTGTATTTAAAAAAAATAATAGAAAAAATGAAATGTAATAGATACATTCCATAGCTCTCATCAGTTAGATAATGTACCTGTTTTTTCCTTCAAGAAAGAGTTTGATAAATATACAGGAAAAGGAAAATACTTAGAGGATTACGGGTCTGTTAATAAGCTACTTCCTGAAGTCAAAGTTACAGGTCATGATTTCTTCCACCTCCATTTGTCTACTCTTTGACTCAAGTCACTTGACCAGTGTTCCTGTATTACAGCTTACCTGGTTAACAAATGTATAAAAAAACAACATTGGGTTATTGTAATAATTAAACTTCTTGAAGGTCATTAGGTCCTAGGACTAATGACTGAACATATATACCTGTGAGAATTGCAACACAGACCCAAACAGCCTCATAACAACAGAACACTGGTAGGTAGCTGCTTAGTTGCCTCAAAAATAGTATCAGGTCAGCCAGCATCAGGACTTAGAGGGGTAAAGCCCTGATTTTCCCGAGCTCGTCCAAGTTTGACTAGTTGTCCAAATACTTGATAAAAGGTATGAGTGAGGTGAGAGTACAATTATTAGTAGTAGCTCACTCACATCAGGGGCAAGGTCGCTGAAGCTTATCTACAGGCAGGTCATGATGCATGCTTCAAGTAGTGGCACAAAGAACAGTAATTAGGGATTAAACGTAGGAAAACAGATGCATCCTTATGTCATGAAGGGAGATACTACCAGCACAGCTATTTGGAATTTTGTGAATAATTATATGTCATTTGTGAATTTCAACATGATTTATATAAGATGCTTGTGTTACAACTGTATTAGAACTGTATGTCATGTTTATATCAAACTGGTCCATACAGATGTGTGTCAAAAAGGTATTTTATAAAGTGTTTGTGTTTGAAATGCATCCACAGTGTGCACGGCTGGAAGAGAAAAGAAATTTACATGCACTATTGTAACTATCTAATTGTATATATTGTAACAGTGGAAACTGGAATACAGGAGGTTAATTTCAGTCCATCATATTGTAGGAAAATAGCTGAAATGAAATTACTTCTAGGTTCATTGGTAAGTACTAGGCTATTGGCCCAAGGGCCTACATAAGCCTAACCAACAAGGTTCCATGGCTTACGCCACCCAAGAAAGTTATTTCCCTGTGCCATTGTCAAGCAGAGACACAGAATTGATCCCCAGGGTGTATTTCCTATTTCCCATCCACTCATCAAGATTTTCCTGAAGAGTGCTAATGAAGAACTTTGCTTGACATAGATGAGTAGCTTGTTCCAGAGTATAGGAAGTCTCTGGGACAGGAATCAATCCCTCCAGCATGTCCTGTTTATTGTGGTGACAAGGTTTAGGTCCCTAGAGCGTGTAGCTCAGAGGGATTGGGATTTCTTTAGGTGTGGCATGTCCAACAGCTCTATAGACTACACAATGAAACATGGGATCTTTCAGTTTTCAATGCAACTAGAGACAGAGTCTGTGCTGAGAAGCTTTCTGTATTGTCTTATGAGAGAACTAAGTACTACCTCTGAAAGCATGAAGAAATGCAATTGTTTTCAGACTTTCAGCATCTGCCAAAGATCAGTGGTCTATGTATTTTTACAGGTAGATGCTAAATACTGCCAGCTTTCAGCAGTGGGGTATCACCTGGGAACTTGCAGTCAGATGACAAAAAATGATGTCATTCTGCAAGCAATCCCAGAAGTAATGTTTTGGATATTAATTTAAGAAGTCTCTTGGTGAGACAGAACATTCTGCATTATGTATTGGACCTGACAACAACTAGAAGATCCATTCATCAAATCTGCCTTGCTCTATTAGTAAGTTCTTAAGTTATAATAATTTCCCCTAGATACAGTCAGTAAAATAGTGAAGCTTAGTTTATATATTTTCTTTATTTATTTCAGACTGTCTTGCAATGTTGTTTTAAATATTGCCTGTGGTTTTGAACTCTGATGTCACTGTAAATGTAAATGTATATATATTAGTATTGCCTTATTCTTTTATTATTTATTATTAAATATATTTAAACATTTTATTGTGGCTGATCTATGTAGAGCTATTTATGTTTTGAGAGTATTTGCATATTTATTTGGTGACACTGTGTGGGTCACTCCTAATAGCCTTGCTCTTGGTCAAACTAGCATCTGTGTTAATATTAATATTATGCAGTAAGATTGGATACCCTTTGTTAAGGGCCTTAAAGTAGCTGATTGGGGGTTCTGGTGGCAGTGATTACTACCTTATAGTCTGGGCAGATGGGGGCATAGTAAACCTGTGCCAGACTTTCCCAGTTTGTGTGTGTGTGTAAAACAAATCTCCAAGACTGTGTGTGTTAGCTACTTGCGCATGGACACAAAGCACTGGTTGGACAGAGAGAGTGTTGGAGGACATGGCTTGGAACTCTGACTAAGGACTCAAGTCTACAGCTGCGCCAGTGGGGAGTCTTACTGGGGATCTGAAGAAAGAGGGAAAAACCAGCCCTGGACTGACTGTGGTCGCTGTGTGCTGTTAAGGGAAATTGCACTTGATGCAGAGAGCTGCATCTGGAAATATTGTGTATGTACTAGTTATCCTCCCAGTGAACATTCCCCACTGTTGCCAGTGGTGAGGATTGAGGCGCTTTGATTACTGGTTGGCAGTGGCGGGTCACCACACCTTAGACACAAATACATAACAAAGTCATAGGTGCAGCAGACAATCCTAGACCTCAATAAAGGAGGAAAATAAACAATTCCCATTTTGAATAACAGTACCATTCCCATTTCCCTAATCTCACCCCAGGAAGACTGAATGAGTTGCAGGGCTCTCATCCCTATGTGGTCTGGTGAAAGGCTAAATTGTGCAGCCAGAAAAAGGTACCACATTCTTAACGTGTACAATGACATACAAAAGGTACCAATCATATCAGGAATGCCGTCCAGTTAATTATGCCTTGTTCCCCATACTGGAACTCAGTGCATCAGCACATAGTAGAACAAAGGTATATATTTGATGAAAGATTCAAAAGCAGAAAATATACAACATATATTATGTGTCATGGCCTAAGATAACAAGAGGTTGTAAAGAATATGAAGACTTATAAAGTCCTTCTTCTTGTTTACAGATAATGAATTCCAGGTCATTTCACAGCTGCATTTGTATCAGGGCAGTCCCATCAGTATGATACTCTGCTACATGTCAAATAATATATCACAGCAAATATCATAAATGGCAGTTGCATTCATAACAAAAAAAGTCTAGATTTCAGTTCACAATGTGTACAAAGACCTGTATGGCATGTAGTAGCCATTGTACATATCACCAAATTGTGAGATGGTACTAGTTTAGATAGACTCATGTTAACCAATCTGTTCCTCTTTTGATCTTCCTTTTTGACTATATTAAGATCCCTCAGAGGGCCATAATAGTATATTTTGATCTTATGTTCATAGTTCATAGTTTAGTACTAAGCTAACTGCCCTTGCGAGCCATTTTAAGCCAAGCCAATTATCCCTTGTGAGACTCGAACCTTGCACTTTGTGTTTGTAAGGCAAACACCTTAGCCATTAAGCCATCCTCCCAACCCCAATGGAGATATTGTAGTGTAGCAGACTTATATTTTGAGGCAGCTATGTGGGAAAACATAGGTAAATGAACGCCATTGTATGTTATGCAGTTATAATATGCAGCACTGACTTTGCAAGACACATAGACCACAGAGTGTTTAATGTTGATGTATGCTGTTGTGTATCACTCCCTGAATAGCCATGTTGTATGTTTTGATCTTGCTGAAACTAAAAAAAAATACTGAGATGTGGATCTTGTCTATTGTGTTCAAAGTGGTCCCTCTCTCTCTCTCTCTCTGTATCTACACACATATATATATATATATATATATATAAATTCATAGGTTGGTACTAGGCTATCAGCCCTAGGGCCTATACAAGCCTAGCCATAACAATTCCCTAGCTATTTCTTCCCACACTATTTACTTCCCTGGACCTCTGTCTAGCAGGGCGACTGACGTGATCCCTGGGGTGAATTTTCTTTCTCCCATCCAATTGTCAAGGTTCCTTTTGATGACGGCCAAACAGGCACTCTGCTTGACATGTATGGGCAATCTATTCCAGAGTCTGGGGAGTCTCTGGGTCAGGAACCTATCCCTCCAACATGTTTTGTTTATTGTGATGACAAGGTTTAGATCCCTGGAGCGTGTGGCTCTGAGGGATTGGGATTTCTTTAAGTGTAGCATGTCCAACAGCTCTCGGTTTGACATGGCCTTGTATGTTAAGCAGAGATTGCCTCTGCGTAGATGATATGCGACAGAGTATAGCTGGAGTTTTTTAAGGCGGTCAGCATAGGGCATCTGCTTTAGGCCTGTGATTCTTTTAGTGAGGTATTTCTGCGGCCTTTCCAGTTGTTGCAGATGTCTTGAGAGGTACATACCAAACGGGGCGTTGTATTCTATAATGGGTCTGAGGGATGAGTATAGTGGGACAATGTCCTCCTTTTTACTGGATGAAAAGCCCTTAGTGATGAGGTGTGCCACATAGAAGGATTTCCTGACTGTTGTGGCGATGTGGTTATCGAAGGTGAGACCACTGTCCACCTGTGTCCCTAAGTCTCTTATCACACTTTCAGTGTTTAGTGTACTGCCACCTATATGGTAATTCACGGGTACATGTTTTTTTCCCAAAGGGGATAACTATACATTTCTTGGCATTGAGCTTGAGCCCATGGTGCTGGCACCAATCATCTGTTTCTGTAAGGCCCTTTTGTAGAGTATCCACATCATTTGTGGATTCAGTAATGGCTCCCAGTTTGCAGTTAGCTGCGAACTTTGTTAGCCAGAGTCCCTTAGTGTTGGCCTGTACTTCAGAGAAGTAGATGCCAAACAAGAGCGGTCCCAGGACTGAACCCTATGGTACTCCACTTGTCACTTGTCTGGAGCTGGATTTGGAGTTAAAAGGCTACTTTTACAGAGTGGGTTCTATCAGTAAGCCAGTTAGCAACCCATTCAGGGACGTAGGGATTAATGCCCAGTTTATCTATGATTCCAGAGATTGGATGGTGTCAAAGGCCTTGGCAAGGTCTAGATAGGCTGTGTGGACCACCTTACCCTTGTCCATGGCTCTGGAGACTGATTCAAAGAAGTCAATCAGGTCAATAGACAAGATCAGCCCTTCATGAACCCAAACAGGGTGGAGTCCAGTGTTTGAAGGTTGCCAATGTCTTTGTTTATAAGTTCCATGATAATACGCTCCATGGCCTTGCAGATAAGGCTTGTCAGACTGATGGGATGGTAGTTTCCGGGATCCAAGGTGGATCCCCCCTTGTGGAGTGGGATAACTGTAGCTCTGCTCCACTCAGTGGGCATGAAACCTGAGGTGAGGCTTTGATTATACATGACACTTAGGTGAGGTGCCAGTTCATATTGTAGTTCATGTAGTACACAGCCCGGGATGTCATCTGGTCCCATGGATGCTGTATTCTTAGCTTTGGAGAATGCATTTTTTAACTGTGTGGCTGTTATTACCGGAATTTGTCAATCTTCTGGTATTGAGATGGGCCATTTAGGGGGTGAAGCTGGCACTGAATTGATCTGCCAGGATATTGGCAACATCCTTGGGATCAATATATTTAATGCCATTCTGTTTTAGCTCAGAGCAGATCTGAGCATTGTCATTTAGATTCTTGACATAATTATAGAATGCCTTGTGGTTGTCTTTGGAATCTTTGGCAATTTTATTTTCGTAACTAGCTTTGGAGGATTTTATGAGGGATCTCAGTTTCTTACTGAGGCTGGTAAGGGAGTTTTTTGCATCCTGGGATTTTCCTCTATTCTGCAACAGTTTCTTCCTTTTGTTGTAAAGTTTTTTTTATGCCAGAGGACCACCAAATTGGCTTCCTTTTTTTGGATGAGAGCATTTTGGTTTTATTTGGGATGGCACGATTCATGCATGAATGGATGTGCTCGTATAGTGCCTTAGTGTAGGATTCAGCAGTTGAACTTTCAGTTCCTGTCTGCATGGGTGTCATGAAGTTTGCCACTTCTGACTTGAGTAGCATGAAGTTGGCTTTGGAGAAGTTTTTTTATGGAGGTTTCCTTAGTGGGGAGTGGGGGGTGGGGGTGGGATATGGATGTTAAGGGTGATTACCTTATGGTCAGACCTGACTAACGAGGGGGTGGCCATAGGTGTGGAGCATCAATTTCCCATGTTGGTAATGACCAGGTCTAGGATATTGGAGCCCCTAGTGGGACTATGGATTAGTTGATCCTGGGCATTGGAATTTATGAATTCCAAGAACCGTTGGGCAAAGGTGTTGGTACATGAGTAGTTTTCCCAGTTAATGGCAGAGTAGTTAAAATCACCCAGTATTAGGGAGTTTGGTTCTATCTTAATATTTTCCAGTATGTTTAGAAAGGTGTAGTGAGAATCTTGGGGTATTGTGAGGGATCTGTAGCAAGCTACAATCTGGATTGCAGTCTTACCTAGTGTTATTTGCACTTGGATAATTTCAGATGCATTGTGTTGGGCAACTAGCCTGGTGGTGTGAATATCCTTGGTGAATACTGACACTCCTCCACCTTTAGTGCTTCTGTCCTGGTTTGGTGGCCGAAATGTGTGGTAAGAGTTGTAGTCTGGTATTGCATATATTCTATAAATCTGATGTAGAGCATTGTATTTGGGTTTAACAATGCACAAGTACAGACAGTCAGGTGATAATGGAGAACACTGGATGACACATAACTGTAGATTCAGAATAGTGGATGATGTGGTCATAGAAAGTCCAGTGCTCTCTTTGCAATAATACAATAATAACCATAACTAACTGAACACTACAGCATCAATGGAAAACACTAAATAGGGCAATGTACCACACAGGAGTATAGTAACCTGCAATATTTTAATGAACAGCAGCATGGACCATTGTTCTGCTGTGACAACCCCTAATAGGAAAAGCCAAAAGGAGGAACATGAAACTCATCAACTCATCCATTTGTTGTCATCTTGATAAACAACAGCACCATTCTTCTGGAAAACTATACTTCCATCGAGTAAAGCAAAGAATGACAGGAGCTGTGGCTTGGACTAGGAAGCTACAGTGCTTGACTGAGACAGTATTTTTAAAAGCATTAACCTAGCAGTTTGTTTACTGCCAATTAACTCATATTGAACACCTGCGGAAATAATTGGGTCCTAGTGCATTCTGTGTTCTGAATTTAGGCCCCTCATAACCCCAAATTGTAAAATAAATGAAACACATTTTCTCTCTCTGTAGACAGTAAAGTGCATTCGGTGACTGAAGAATGATTGAAGTGACAGGGAGTGCAATAATTTTAAGTACTATTCTAATTCATTGAAATAGCAGAATGGCATGTTTTGCATAAATGTGTATTTTCAAAGATGCAGAAATGAAGGTCACTGGTGTGCATCATGCAGCCCCACCTAGATTCAGAAACAGAATATTAGAGTAGCAACCGCCAAACTACATTACTGCTGTATCATCCTGTCAGCTATGCAAAAACACTGCCATGGTGCAGTGTTTTCCATTATCCCTGACATGTCACAGTTGACAATGGACCACTAATCAAGGAGCCTCAATTCTCAACACTGACACCAGTGGGGGATGTACATTGGGAGGATGACAAGTACGCACACAGTATTTCAGATGCAGCTCTCTGCATCAAGTGCAATTTCCCTTAAGAGCACACAGAGACCACAGTGATTCCGGGGCTGGTTTCTCCCTCTTTCTCCAGATCTCCAATAGGACACCCCACTGACACAGCTGTAGAGCTGAGATTTCAGCCGAGTGACCAGACCAGGACCTCCAGCACCCTCTCTGTCCAACCAGTGCTTCGTGACCCTGCCCAAGTAGCTGGCACACACACACTTTGAAGTTTGATTTACATACATACAAACACACACACCACACATACACACACTTGGGAAAGGCTGGCACAGGTTTTCTAGGTATGCCCCCTTCTGCTCAGACTAAGGTAGTTATCACTGCCACCAGCTAACTCCTTATCAGCTACTTTAAGACCCTTAACAAAGAGTGCCCAATCTTACTGTGTAATATTACTATTAACACAAATGGTAGTTGACTAAGAGCAAGGCTGTTAGGAGTGGCCCACACAGTGTCATTAAACAAATATGCAAGTACTCTCAAAACTTAAAGATCTCTAGACAGATCAGCCACAATGAAAGGTTTGAATATGTTTAATAATAAATAATAGAAGAAAAAGAAAATGCTCAGTTTATAATCACGGTAACATCAGAGTTCAAAATCACAGGAAATATTTAAAACAACACTGCTGGACAGTCTCAAATAAATAATGAAAAATATCAAAACTAAGCTTTGCTATGTTCCTGACTATGTCTAAGAGAATTATACTATTCCCTAGTAACTTACTTCATCAGAAAAAGGCAGATGTAGTGAATTGTTCTTGTCAGGTCGAAGACGTCTCAAATTAATGTCTCCTATATTACTGGTGGGGTAGCTTGCAGAATGACATAAATTCTTGTCATCTGACTCTATCCCAGGTGAAACCACCACTGCTGGAATCTTGGCAGTATTTAGCATCTACCTCTGAAAATACATAGACCTCAGATATTTGACAGATGCTGGAAGTCATAGAACAATTGCATTCATTCATACTTTCAGAAGTAGTAATTAGTTCACTCCAAAGACAATACAGAAAGCTTCTCACACAGACTCTGTCTCTGGCTGCATTGAAAACTGAAAGATATAATTTTTTATTGTATAGCCATAAATTTAATTTTAGCTAATTTTCTGAAGTTAGCCTACTATATTCCAGTTTCCACTAACAGTTACAATAGTGCATGTACATTTCTGTTCTTTTCTGGCAGGGCACACTGTGGTTACATTTCAAGCACATGCACTTTATAAAATACCTTTTTAACACGTGTATACAAACCAGTTTGATATACACATGACATACAGTTCTAATAAAGTTGTAACACAAGCATCCTACATAAATCATGTTGATATTCACAAACAACATTTAATTAATACAAAATTCCAGCTAGCTGTGCTGGCAGTATCTCCTTTCATGACATACAGCACAACAGACATTGTTAAATTCTAGACAGAAAATGACTGACTAATAACAGACACTAAGATATAAAATCACAAATACTTGGTGATAAAACACAGTTCAAAATATGCAGCAAGGTTTTAGATGTTTAAGAGAAGTAAATATAATAGTGTTTTATAAGGCAGTCTGAAATTTCAGAGCTAAGGAAAATTATATACTTCATAGTAAAAAAAAAATAAATATGTGATATTTAGACTTGTGAAATTGAAAAAATTGACCTTTGAAGGAAATTTGACTATGCACCCACTGCATATTGAAGTTTAAGTGAGAGTTTGCCACAAACCTTGCCATTCACATGAAAGTGCTAGAAAGTGCCAACATCCAAAAATTGAGAAGTTTTGAAGGAAATGTAGTTGATATCATTATGGATGCATGCCAATAGGTGGTTTCAGCTGCCTTGTTCTCCTACAAGATAAGTATGTTTGCCTAATGGAAGGATCCCATCTTTGTGCATTGGAGATTATAGGCAACATTATCAATGACAGAGAGTAAGTTCATGAAAGACAAACCCCTAGCCTTGCGCTGAGCATCCTCATTAAAGATGGTGCAGCAACACCCTATGAATATTTATGAGGGTGCACCGCCGCACCCTCGACGTGCACAGGAAATGTGTGCAAGTGCAGGGGGAGTGTACAAGTTCTCTATGGAGGCGTAAACATGCTCCGACAGTTGCACAACCTACTATGCTTACTATTAGGGCCCGCCTCTAATAGTAAGCTAATTCAGTGTCCGTGGATACCAAAAAGTATGCTAAGCATACAAGAGTGTCCATGAACAGTGAAATAAAATTTATTTTATTTTATTTATTTATTTTATTTAACATTTGTTGACCGGGAATGTCCGACCAGGTTCCACAGAGCCTGTTTTCAGTGGAGGCCCAGGGAGAAATGCTCCAGATGCATATCTTTGGAATGTGGGAGGAAACCGGAGTACCCAGAGGAAACCCACGCGAACACAGGGAGAACATGTAAACTCCACACAGAAGGCACCCCAGCTGAGAATCGAACCGGAGAACCTCTTGCTGTGAGGCGACAATGTTAACCGCTGCACCACTGTGCCGCCCAAACTGAAGTAGTAAACACAAAAGCACGTACTGGAATGTTGACCCATCCCTAGAACTTTCACAATTAGATTCCCCGTGTCCGTATTTTACATTTGTATTGCTGCAATATCAAAAATGTAAGCAAAGCGCAGCGTGTTTGCACCTCGCTGCCCTCTGCCAAGCATAGCTCACACATCAAAATCATTCAAATAGAGAAAAACATGCAGAATCAATGTAAACGTCAATAGTTTTGTGGTTAGAGCATCTGCCTAACAAACAGGCATTCACGGATTGAGTCCAACTATAGCACATATCATTTTCCATGTGGAATGAATGTCATTTTGCTATAAAACCGACATAATATGTAAATGTGAACTTGAGTATCGCATGAGATGTTTAAATTTCATTCAGTCGAAGTGGTACTGTCATAATGAATAAGACACTAGTAAGCAGGTGTAAGCACAAATAAGCAGCAGTAAACATATATAAGTACCAGTAAGCAAGTCTGAGTGTGCTTGCGTGGGTGTAAGCAGTGCCCAGCATAGGAAATGTATATAAGTATGTACAGATATCCATATCTATAAAGAATGAATGTCGTAACAATAAAGTATACAAAAGGAATGAGAAGGGAATCAACAGCAGCTCCAGTATTATGCAGTGCTTTCAGCATATGTCATATCAAGCTGGGCAAGAGTGAGCAAAGCACTGCTACTGACACCACAGGCAGTATATTACCAGTGGGAGTAACATTGTTGATCTGCTAAGTCTACTTTACAATCAGAGAGTAGTCCCTGGTGCGACTACCCAAAAATTGATAGGATGATTGGCCATCCAATCATTACACAAGCAAGGGCAGGTATGTTCAAGGACTAAATGGTGGGAGAGCCTGATAATACATGGGTTTGAAAAACATACGTGTAGGGCCCCTAACGCTCGGGAGAGGGCAATGTGTGGAGGTGTGTGATGGCTGCGATAGCAACTGGACAATGGATGGTATGGGTGTAAGTTGAACTCGGGTGGGGTGGAGGAACTATGGGTATGAAATTATGGATTCTGGCGTGTCAGGGTTGGATGGGCTGGTTCTAATAGGACTGCCTCGTGGAGATCAGCGAGTTCGTTATAAGTATATATGCATACACACATGCATACATCTATATGTAGAAGTACATTCCCCATAACACATTCATTCCATTTGCAGACATAAATAACATGAATGTGCCCTTCCAAACCTCGGCAGTAGATAGAATAATAGGTTGTGCATAAGAGGGAAGGGACGAAATTGCTAAAACGCAGAAGTGTGTACAATGTCTGAAGTCAGTGTTGTGCTGAAAAAATCAAATGTGAGGACTTTCTCACACATGGAATCATTCCTGTGATCTGCCTGCTACGGCAACGCCGATTACTAAACTGGTCTATTTGTAAAAGAATTACGCCGAACTCATGCATAATTAGCTCTCATGTGTAATGAGTGTGTTACCACATAGTCATACTTATTAATTTATTGTAGTATCGTGTTAAAGGATGTAATGAAGTACAGATCCTAATCTTAAAATAAAGACATGAGTGTCCAATGTGGGACAACCCAAAAATTGTGAATAGTATCCTATTGGTCGCTCATGTCACCAATGTTTGTGGACTAAAAGTTTGAGATTTCTAAGGATACATAAAGTGAGTCAACCGATGGGATGGGTCTACAGGAGTAGGGAGTGGCCAATGTGTAGTGGTGTGGATACACCGCAAATCCAACTGGAGAATGAATGACTGCAGTGTTAGTGAGGTTTTGGGTGGGTGTTTGAGGAACTAGGAGTCATGGGTATATGGGTATATATGCAAATGAAGCAGCACAGCAATAGTGTATTGGTTAGAGCATCCGCCTAATGAACAGACATTCCCATTCCGAATCCCACTGCAGCATATACCATTTTTCATCAGTAATCTGTATATGAACATATTTTGACATCTGTCCGCTGTATAACCTGCAAAATAATTAAAAGCGAACTGGAGCGAAGTGTCAGTGTCATAATGAATAAGACACTAGTAAGCAGATTTAAGCATATATAAACACTGGTAAGCATGTGTAAGTGTGTTTGCACGG